>NW_027614760.1:0-22023 GCF_965212315.1 Lampetra planeri | reverse complement strand
CACACAGAGACACACACAGAGACACACACAGAGACACACACAGAGACACACAGACACACACACAGAGACACACAGAGATACACACACAGAGACACACACAGAGACACACACAGAGACACACACAGAGACACATACAGAGACACACAGACACACACACAGAGACACACACAGAGACACACACAGAGACACACACAGAGACACACACAGACACACACAGAGACACACAGACACACACACAGAGACACACACAGAGACACACACAGAGACACACACAGAAACACACACAGAGACACACACAGAGACACACACAGAGACACACACAGAGACACACACAGAGACACACACACACACACAGAGACACACACAGAGACACACACAGAGAAACACACAGAGACACACACAGAGACACACAGAGACACACACAGACACACACAGAGACACACACAGAGACACGTGACGTCACACACACAGAGACACACACAGAGACACACACACAGAGACACAGAGACACACACAGAGACACAGAGACACACACAGAGACACAGAGACACACACAGAGACACACAGAGACACACAGAGACACACACAGAGACACGTGACGTCACACACACACAGACACACACAGAGACACACACAGAGACACACACAGAGACACAGAGACACACACAGAGACACAAAGACACACACAGAGACACACAGACACACACAGAGACACACAGAGACACGTGACGTCACACACACAGAGACACACACAGAGACACACACAGAGACACACACAGAGACACACACAGAGACACACACAGAGACACACAGACACACACACAGACACACACACAGAGACACACACAGAGACACACAGAGACACACACAGAGACACACAGAGACACACAGAGACACACACAGAGACACACACAGAGACACGTGACGTCACACACACAGAGACACACACAGAGCCACACACAGAGACACAGAGACACACACAGAGACACAGAGACACACACAGAGACAGAGAGACACACACAGAGACACACACAGAGACACGTGACGTCACACACACAGAGACACACACAGAGACACACACAGAGCCACACACAGAGACACAGAGACACACACAGAGACACAGAGACACACACAGAGACAGAGAGACACACACAGAGACACACACAGAGACACAGAGACACACACAGAGACACACACAGACACACACACAGAGACACATCACACAGACACACACACAGAGACATAGACAGAGACACACAGAGAGACAGAGACACAGAGACACACACACACAGAGAGACACACACAGACAGACACACAGGGACACAGACACAGAGACACGGGGTCACACACACAGAGACACGGGGAGACACACACACACACACACAGACATGCAGAGACACGCGGAGACACGGAGACACGCACAGAGACACACGTGTAGACACGCATGTCTCTGTGTGTGTCTCTGTGTGTGTCTCTGTGTCTCTGTGTGTGTCTCTGTGTCTCTGTGTGTGTCTCTATGTCTCTGTGTGTCTCTGTGTGTCTCTGTGTGTGTCTCTGTGTGTCTCTGTGTGTGTCTCTCTGTGTGTGTCTCTGTGTGTGTCTGTGTGTGACCCCGTGTCTCTGTGTGTGTCTCTCTATGTCTCTGTGTGTCTCTGTGTGTGTCTCTCTGTGTGTCTCTGTGTGTGTCTCTATGTCTCTGTGTCTCTGTGTGTGTCTCTGTGTCTCTGTGTGTGTCTCTCCGTGTCTCTGTGTGTCTCTGTCTCTGTCTCTGTGTCTCTGTGTGTGTCTCTGTCTCCGCAGGCGATAGGCAATGCCAAGACGGTGCGTAACGACAACTCTCTCTGTGTGTCTCTGTGTGTGTCTCTGTGTCTCTGTGTGTGTCTCTCCGTGTCTCTGTGTGTGTCTCTCTGTCTCTGTGTGTCTCTGTGTGTCTCTGTGTCTCTGTGTGTGTCTCTGTGTCTCTGTGTGTGTCTCTCCGTGTCTCTGTGTGTCTCTGTCTCTGTCTCTGTGTCTCTGTGTGTCTATGTCTCTGTGTCTCTGTGTGTGTCTCTGTGTCTCTGTGTGTGTCTCTGTGTCTCTCTGTGTGTCTGTGTCTCTCTGCAGGCGATAGGCAATGCCAAGACGGTGCGTAACGACAACTCTCTCTGTGTGTGTCTCTGTGTGTGTCTGTGTGTCTCTGTGTGTGTCTCTGTGTGTGTGTCTCTGTGTGTGTCTGTGTGTCTCTCTCTGTCTCTGTGTGTGTCTCTCTGTCTCTGTGTGTGTCTGTGTCTCTCTGCAGGCGATAGGCAATGCCAAGACGGTGCGTAACGACAACTCTCTCTGTGTGTGTCTCTGTGTCTCTGTGTGTGTCTCTGTGTCTCTGTGTGTGTCTCTCTGTCTCTGTGTGTCTCTGTGTGTGTCTCTGTGTCTCTCTGTGTGTCTGTGTCTCTCTGCAGGCGATAGGCAATGCCAAGACGGTGCGTAACGACAACTCTCTCTGTGTGTCTCTGTGTGTGTCTCTGTGTCTCTGTGTGTGTCTCTGTGTCTCTCTGTGTGTCTGTGTCTCTCGGCAGGCGATAGGCAATGCGAAGACGGTGCGCAACGACAACTCTCTCTGTGTGTGTCTCTGTGTCTCTGTGTGTGTCTCTGTGTGTCTCTCTGTCTCTGTGTGTCTCTGTGTGTGTCTCTCTGTCTCTGTGTGTCTCTGTCTGTGTCTGTGTCTCTCTGCAGGCGATAGGCAATGCCAAGACGGTGCGCAACGACAACTCTCTCTGTGTGTGTCTCTGTGTGTGTCTGTGTGTGTCTCTCTGTCTCTGTCCGTGTCTCTGTGTGTGTCTCTCTGTCTCTGTGTGTCTCTGTGTGTGTCTCCGTGTGTGTCTCTGTGTCTCTCTGCAGGCGATAGGCAATGCCAAGACGGTGCGCAACGACAACTCTAGCCGCTTTGGCAAATTCATCGCCATCGGCTTCGATCGCCACAACTCCGTCACCGGAGCTCACATGAGCACCTACCTCCTAGAGAAATCGCGTGTGGTGTTCCAGGTGCTCACCTGCTCACCTGCTCACCTACTCACCTGCTCACCTACTCACCTGCTCACTCACTCACTCACCTAGTCACTCACCTACTCACCTAGTCACTCACCTACTCACTCACTCACCTGCTCACCTACTCACTCACCTACTCACTCACCTACTCACTCAGATACTCACTCACCTACTCACTCACCTACTCACTCACCTACTCACCTACTCACCTGCTCACCTACTCACCTACTCACCTGCTCACCTACTCACCTACTCACCTAGTCACTCACCTACTCACCTAGTCACTCGCTCACCTACTCACCTACTCACCTGCTCACTCACCTACTCACTCACCTACTCACCTACTCACCTACTCACTCACCTACTCACTCACCTACTCACTCACCTACTCACCTAGTCACCTGCTCACCTACTCACTCACCTACTCACTCACCTACTCACTCAGATACTCACTCACCTACTCACTCACCTACTCACTCACCTACTCACTCACCTTCTCACCTACTCACTCACCTACTCACTCACTCACTCACCTACTCACCTACTCACTCACCTACTCACTCACCTGCTCACCTGCTCACCTACTCACCTGCTCACCTACTCACTCACCTACTCACTCACCTACTCACTCACCTGCTCACCTACTCACCTGCTCACCTGCTCACCTACTCACCTGCTCACCTACTCACTCACCTACTCACTCACCTGCTCACCTACTCACCTGCTCACCTACTCACTCACTCACCTACTCACCTACTCACCTGCTCACCTGCTCACCTACTCACCTGCTCACCTGCTCACTCACCTACTCACTCACCTGCTCACCTACTCACCTGCTCACCTACTCACTCACTCACCTACTCACCTACTCACTCACCTACTCACTCACCTACTCACTCACCTACTCACCTACTCACCTACTCACTCACCTACTCACTCACCTGCTCACCTACTCACCTGCTCACCTGCTCACCTACTCACCTGCTCACCTACTCACTCACCTACTCACTCACCTGCTCACCTACTCACCTGCTCACCTACTCACTCACTCACCTACTCACCTACTCACCTGCTCACCTGCTCACCTACTCACCTGCTCACCTGCTCACTCACCTACTCACTCACCTGCTCACCTACTCACTCACTCACCTACTCACCTACTCACCTGCTCACCTGCTCACCTACTCACCTGCTCACCTGCTCACTCACCTACTCACTCACCTGCTCACCTACTCACCTGCTCACCTACTCACTCACTCACCTACTCACCTACTCACTCACCTACTCACTCACCTACTCACTCACCTACTCACCTACTCACCTACTCACTCACCTACTCACTCACCTGCTCACCTACTCACCTGCTCACCTGCTCACCTACTCACCTGCTCACCTACTCACTCACCTACTCACTCACCTGCTCACCTACTCACCTGCTCACCTACTCACTCACTCACCTACTCACCTACTCACCTGCTCACCTGCTCACCTACTCACCTGCTCACCTGCTCACTCACCTACTCACTCACCTGCTCACCTACTCACCTGCTCACCTACTCACCTACTCACTCACTCACCTACTCACCTACTCACCTGCTCACCTGCTCACCTACTCACCTACTCACCTGCTCACTCACCTACTCACTCACCTGCTCACCTACTCACCTGCTCACCTACTCACCTACTCACCTACTCACTCACTCACCTACTCACCTACTCACCTGCTCACCTGCTCACCTGCTCACCTACTAACCTACTCACCTGCTCACCTACTCACCTAGTCACTCGCTCACCTACTCACCTACTCACCTGCTCACTCACCTACTCACTCACCTACTCACCTACTCACCTACTCACTCACCTACTCACTCACTCACCTGCTCACCTACTCACTCACCTACTCACTCAGATACTCACTCACCTACTCACTCACCTACTCACTCACCTACTCACTCACCTTCTCACCTACTCACTCACCTACTCACTCACTCACTCACCTACTCACCTACTCACTCACCTACTCACTCACCTGCTCACCTACTCACCTGCTCACCTGCTCACCTACTCACCTGCTCACCTACTCACTCACCTACTCACTCACCTGCTCACCTACTCACCTGCTCACCTGCTCACCTACTCACCTGCTCACCTACTCACTCACCTACTCACTCACCTGCTCACCTACTCACCTGCTCACCTACTCACTCACTCACCTACTCACCTACTCACCTGCTCACCTGCTCACCTACTCACCTGCTCACCTGCTCACTCACCTACTCACTCACCTGCTCACCTACTCACCTGCTCACCTACTCACTCACTCACCTACTCACCTACTCACTCACCTACTCTCTCACCTACTCACTCACCTACTCACCTACTCACCTACTCACTCACCTACTCACTCACCTGCTCACCTACTCACCTGCTCACCTGCTCACCTACTCACCTGCTCACCTACTCACTCACCTACTCACTCACCTGCTCACCTACTCACCTGCTCACCTACTCACTCACTCACCTACTCACCTACTCACCTGCTCACCTGCTCACCTACTCACCTGCTCACCTGCTCACTCACCTACTCACTCACCTGCTCACCTACTCACCTGCTCACCTACTCACCTACTCACTCACTCACCTACTCACCTACTCACCTGCTCACCTGCTCACCTACTCACCTACTCACCTGCTCACTCACCTACTCACTCACCTGCTCACCTACTCACCTGCTCACCTACTCACCTACTCACCTACTCACTCACTCACCTACTCACCTACTCACCTGCTCACCTGCTCACCTGCTCACCTACTAACCTACTCACCTGCTCACCTACTCACCTGCTCACCTACTCACCTGCTCACCTGCTCACCTACTCACCTACTCACCTACTCACCTGCTCACTCACCTACTCACCTACTCACTCACCTACTCACCTACTCACTCACTCACTCACTCACCTACTCACTCACTCACCTACTCACTCACCTACTCACTCACCTACTCACTCACTCACCTACTCTCACCTGCTACTCACTCACCTACTCACTCACCTACTCACCTACTCACCTACTCACTCACCTACTCACTCACTCACCTACTCACCTACTCACCTGCTCACCTGCTCACCTACTCACCCTGCTTCACCTGCTCACCTGCTCACCTACTCACCTACTCACTCACCTACTCACCTAGTCACTCACCTACTCACCTACTCACCTGCTCACCTACTCACTCACCTACTCACTCACCTGCTCACCTACTCACCTACTCACCTGCTCACTCACCTACTCACTCACCTACTCACTCACCTACTCACCTACTCACTCACCTACTCACTCACCTACTCACCTACTCACTCACCTACTCACCTACTCACTCACCTACTCACCTACTCACTCACCTACTCACTCACCTACTCACCTACTCACTCACCTACTCACTCACCTACTCACTCACTCACTCACCTACTCACTCACCTACTCACTCACCTACTCACTCACTCACTCACCTACTCACTCACCTACTCACTCACCTACTCACCTGCTCACCTACTCACTCACCTACTCACCTAGTCACTCACCTACTCACCTACTCACCTGCTCACCTACTCACTCACCTACTCACTCACCTACTCACCTACTCACTCACCTACTCACTCACCTACTCACTCACTCACTCACCTACTCACTCACTCACTCACCTACTCACTCACCTACTCACTCACCTACTCCCCTACTCACTCACCTACTCACCTACTCACTCACCTACTCACCTACTCACTCACCTACTCACTCACCTACTCACCTACTCACTCACCTACTCACTCACCTACTCACTCACTCACTCACCTACTCACTCACCTACTCACTCACTCACTCACCTACTCACTCACCTACTCACTCACCTACTCACTCACTCACTCACTCACTCACTCACTCACTCACTCACCTACTCACTCACCTACTCACTCACCTACTCACCTACTCACCTACTCACTCACTCACCTACTCACCTACTCACCTACTCACCTACTCACTCACCTACTCACCTAGTCACTCACCTACTCACCTACTCACCTGCTCACCTACTCACCTACTCACTCACCTACTCACTCACTCACCTGCTCACTCACTCACCTACTCACTCACCTGCTCACCTACTCACCTACTCACCTACTCACCTGCTCACCTACTCACCTACTCACTCACCTCCTCACTGACCTACTCACTCACCTACTCACCTACTCACTCACCTACTCACCTACTCACTCACTCACTCACCTACTCACCTACTCACTCACCTACTCACTCACCTACTCACCTTCTCACTCACTCACTCACCTACTCACTCACTCACTCACTCACTCACTCACTCACCTACTCACTCACCTACTCACTCACCTACTCACCTACTCACCTACTCACCTACTCACTCACCTACTCACTCACCTACTCACTCACCTACTCACTCACCTACTCACTCACCTACTCACCTACTCACTCACCTACTCACTCACTCACTCACTCACTCACCTACTCACTCACCTACTCACCTACTCACTCACCTACTCACTCACCTACTCACCTACTCACTCACTCACCTACTCACTCACCTACTCACTCACCTACTCACTCACCTTCTCACCTACTCACTCACCTACTCACTCACCTACTCACTCACCTACTCACTCACTCACCTACTCACTTACTCACCTACTCACTCACCTACTCACTGACCTACTCACTCACCTACTCACTCACCTACTCACTCACTCACTCACCTACTCACCTACTCACTCACCTACTCACTCACCTACTCACTCACTCACCTACTCACTCACCTACTCACTGACCTACTCACTCACCTACTCACCTACTCACTCACCTACTCACTCACCTACTCACTCACCTACTCACCTACTCACCTACTCACCTACTCACCTACTCACTCACCTACTCACCTACTCACTCACTCACCTACTCACCTACTCACCTACTCACTCACCTACTCACTCACTCACCTACTCACTCACTCACTCACCTACTCACTCACTCACCTACTCACTGACCTACTCACTCACCTACTCACTCACTCACCTACTCACTCACCTACTCACCTACTCACCTACTCACTCACCTACTCACTCACCTACTCACGTACTCACTCACTCACTCACCTACTCACTCACCTACTCACTCACTCACTCACCTACTCACTCACCTACTCACTCACCAACTCACTCACCTACTCACTCACCTACTCACCTACTCACCTACTCACTCACCTACTCACCTACTCACCTACTCACCTACTCACTCACCTACTCACTCACTCACTCACCTACTCACCTATTCACCTACTCACTCACCTACTCACTCACTCACCCACTCACCCACTCACTCACCTACTCACTCACCTACTCACTCACTCACCTACTCACTCACCTACTCACTCACTCACTCACTCACTCACTCACCTACTCACTCACCTACTCACTCACCTACTCACCTACTCACCTACTCACTCACCTACTCACCTACTCACCTACTCACTCACCTACTCACTCACCTACTCACCTACTCACTCACCTACTCACTCACCTACTCACTCACCTACTCACTCACTCACCTACTCACTCACCTACTCACTCACCTACTCACTCACTCACCTACTCACCTACTCACTCACCTACTCACCTACTCATCTACTCACCTACTCACCTACTCACTCACCTACTCACTCACCTACTCACCTACTCACTCACTCACCCACTCACCCACTCACTCACCTACTCACTCACCTACTCACTCACTCACTCACCTACTCACTCACCTACTCACTCACCTACTCACTCACCTGCTCACTCACTCACCCACTCACCCACTCACTCACCTACTCACTCACCTACTCACTCACTCACCTACTCACTCACCTACTCACTCACCTACTCACTCACCTACTCACTCACCTACTCACTCACCTACTCACTCACCTACTCACTCACTCACTCACCTACTCACTCAATCACCTACTCACTCACCTACTCACTCACTCACCTACTCACTCACCTACTCACTCACTCACCTACTCACTCACCTACTCACTCACCTATACACTCACTCACCTACACACTCACTCACCTACTCACTCACTCACCTACTCACTCACTCACCTACTCACTCAGCTACTACTCACTCACCTACTCACTCACTCAAATACTCACTCACCTACTCACTCACCTACTCACTCACCTACTCACTCACTCACCTACTCACTCACCTACTCACTCACCTTCTCACCTACTCACTCACCTACTCACTCACTCACTCACTACTCACCTACTCACTCACTCACCTACTACTCACCTACTCACTCACCTACTCACCTACTCACCTCACCTACTCACTCACCTACTCACTCACCTACTCACCTACTCACCTACTCACCTACTCACTCACCTACTCACTCACCTACTCACCTACTCACTCACCTACTCACTCACCTACTCACCTACTCACTCACCTACTCACTCACCTACTCACTCACCTACTCACTCACTCACCTACTCACTCACCTACTCACCTCACCTACTCACTCACCTACTCACCTACTCACTCACCTACTCACTCACTCACCTACTCACTCACCTACTCACCTCACCTACTCACCTCACTCACCTACTCACCTACTCACTCACCTACTCACTCACTACCACTCACCTACTCACTCACCTACTCACTCACCTACTCACCTACTCACTCACTCACTCCACTCACCACTCACTCACCTACTCACTCACTCACCTACTCACTCACTCACTCACCTACTCACTCACCTACTCACTCACCTACTCACCTACTCACTCACTCACCTACTCACTCACCTACTCACTCACCTACTCACTCACCTTCTCACCTACTCACTCACATACTCACTCACCTACTCACTCACCTACTCACTCACTCACCTACTCACTCACTCACCTACTCACTCACTCACCTACTCACTGACCTACGCACTCACCTACTCACTCACCTACTCACTCACTCACTCACCTACTCACCTACTCACTCACCTACTCACTCACCTACTCACTCACTCACCTACTCACTCACCTACTCACTGACCTACTCACTCACCTACTCACCTACTCACTCACCTACTCACTCACCTACTCACTCACCTACTCACCTACTCACCTACTCACTCACCTACTCACCTACTCACTCACTCACCTACTCACCTACTCACCTACTCACTCACCTACTCACTCACTCACCTACTCACTCACTCACTCACCTAACTCACTCACTCACCTACTCACTGACCTACTCACTCACCTACCTCACTCACTCACCTACTCACTCACCTACTCACCCTACTCACCTACTCACTCACCTACTCACTCACCTACTCCTACTCACCACTCACTCACACTCACTCACCTACTCACTCACTCACTCACCTACTCACTCACCTACTCACTCACCAACTCACTCACCAACTCACTCACCTTACTCACCTACTCACCTACTCACTCACCTACTCACCTACTCACCTACTCACCTACTCACTCACCTACTCACTCACCTCACTCACCTACTCACCTATTCACCTACTCACTCACCTACTCACACACTCACCCACTCACCCACTCACTCACCTACTCACTCACCTACTCACTCACTCACTCACCTACTCACTCACCTACTCACTCCATCACTCACCTACTCACTCACCTACTCACTCACCTACTCACCTACTCACCTACTCACTCACCCTACTCACCTCTCACCTACTCACTCACCTACTCACCTCTCCTACTCACCTACTCACTCACCTACTCACTCACCTACTCACTCACCTACTCACTCACTCACCTACTCACTCACCTACTCACTCACCTACTCACTCACTCACCTACTCACCTACTCACTCACCTACTCACCTACTCACCTACTCACCTACTCACCTACTCACTCACCTACTCACTCACCTACTCACCTACTCACTCACTCACCCACTCACCCCCACTCACTCACCTACTCACTCACCTACTCACTCACTCACTCACCTACTCACTCACCTACTCACTCACCTACTCACTCACCTACTCACTCACCTACTCACTCACTCACCTACTCACTCACCTACTCACTCACCTACTCACTCACCTACTCACCTACTCACCTACTCACTCACTCACCTACTCACTCACTCACCTACTCACCTATTCACCTACTCACTCACCCACTCACTCACCCACTCACCCACTCACTCACCTACTCACTCACCTACTCACTCACCTACTCACTCACCTAATCACTCACTCACTCACCTACTCACTCACTCACCTACTCACTCACCTACTCACTCACTCACCTACTCACTCACCTACTCACTCACTCACCTACTCACTCACCTACTCACTCACCTATACACTCACTCACCTACTCACTCACTCACTCACCTCCACACTCACTCACCTACTCACTCACTCACCTACTCACTCACTCACCTACTCACTCAGCTACTCACTCACCTACTCACTCACCTACTCACTCACTCAAATACTCTACTCACCTACTCACTCACCTACTCACTCACCTACTCACTCACTCACCTACTCACTCACCTACTCACTCACCTTCTCACCTACTCACTCACCTACTCACTCACTCACTCACCTACTCACTCACTCACCTACTCACTCACCTACTCACTCACCTACTCACCTACTCACTCACCTACTCACTCACCTACTCCACTCACCTACTCACCTACTCACCTACTCACCTACTCACTCACCCTCACTCACCTACTCACCTACTCACCTACTCACTCACCTACTCACTCACCTACTCACCTACTCACTCACCTACTCATCACCTACTCACTCACCTACTCACTCACTCACCTACTCACTCACCTACTCACTCACCTACTCACTCACCTACTCACCTACTCACTCACCTACTCACTCACTCACCTACTCACTCACCTACTCACTCACCTACTCACTCACTCACCTACTCACCTACTCACTCACCTACTCACCTACTCACCCTACTCACCTACTCACTCACCTACTCACCTCACCTACTCACCTACTCACTCACTCACCCACTCACCCACTCACTCACCTACTCACTCACCTACTCACTCACTCACTCACCTACTCACTCACCTACTCACTCACCTACTCACTCACCTACTCACTCACCTACTCACTCACTCACTCACCTACTCACTCACCTACTCACTCACCTACTCACCTACTCACCTACTCACTCACTCACTCACCTACACTCACTCACTCACCTACTCACCACTCACCATACTCACTCACCTACTCACCTCACTCACCCACTCACCACTCACTCACCTACTCAATCCACCTACTCACCTCACTCACCTACTCACTCACCTACTCACTCACCTACTCACTCACCTACTCACTCACCTACTCACTCACTCACTCACCTACTCACTCACCTACTCACTCACCTACTCACCTACTCACCTACTCACTCACCTACTCACCTACTCACTCACCTACTCACTCACCTACTCACTCACCTACTCACTCACTCACCTACTCACTCACTCACCTACTCACTCACCTACTCACTCACTCACTCACCTACTCACTCACCTACTCACTCACCTACTCACTCACTCACCTACTCACCTACTCACTCACCTACTCACTCACCTACTCACCTACTCACTCACCTACTCACTCACCTACTCACTCACCTACTCACTCACTCACCTACTCACTCACTCACCTACTCACTCACCTACTCACTCACCTACTCACTCACCACCTACTCACCTACTCACTCACCTACTCACTCACCTTCTCACCTACTCACTCACCTACTCACTCACTCACCTACTCACTACCTACTCACTCACCTACTCACCTACTCACTCACCTACTCACTCACCTACTCACTCACTCACTCACCTACTCACTCACTCACCTACTCACTCACCTACTCACTCACTCACCTACTCACTC
The DNA here is from genome assembly GCF_965212315.1 of Lampetra planeri. Lineage (NCBI taxonomy): Eukaryota > Metazoa > Chordata > Hyperoartia > Petromyzontiformes > Petromyzontidae > Lampetra > Lampetra planeri. Next base: position 8,971 of record NW_027614760.1, on the reverse strand, counting down.
ACCTACTCACTCACTCACCTACTCACTCACCTACTCACTCACCTATACACTCACTCACCTACTCACTCACTCACTCACCTACACACTCACTCACCTACTCACTCACTCACCTACTCACTCACTCACCTACTCACTCAGCTACTCACTCACCTACTCACCTCACCTACTCACTCACTCAAATACTCACTCACCTACTCACTCACCTACTCACTCACCTACTCACTCACTCACCTACTCACTCACCTACTCACTCACCTTCTCACCTACTCACTCACCTACTCACTCACTCACTCACCTACTCACTCACTCACCTACTCACTCACTACTCACTCACCTACTCACCTACTCACTCACCTACTCACTCACCTACTCACTCACCTACTCACCTACTCACCTACTCACCTACCTCCTCACTCACCTACTCACCTACTCACTCACCTACTCACTCACCTACTCACCTACTCACTCACCTACTCACTCACCTACTCACTCACCTACTCACTCACTCACCTACTCACTCACCTACTCACTCACCTACTCACTCACCTACTCACCTACTCACTCACCTACTCACTCACTCACCTACTCACTCACCTACTCACTCACCTACTCACTCACTCACCTACTCACCTACTCACTCACCTACCTCACCTACTCACCTACTCACCTACTCACTCACCTACTCACTCACCTACTCACCTACTCACTCACTCACCCACTCACCCACTCACTCACCTACTCACTCACCTACTCACTCACTCACTCACCTACTCACTCACCTACTCACTCACCTACTCACTCACCTACTCACTCACTCACCTACTCACTCACCTACTCACTCACCTACTCACTCACCTACTCACCTACTCACCTACTCACTCACTCACTCACCTACTCACTCACTCACCTACTCACCTATTCACCTACTCACTCACCTACTCACTCACTCACCCACTCACCCACTCACTCACCTACTCACTCACCTACTCACTCACTACCTACTCACTCACCTACTCACTCACCTACTCACTCACCTACTCACTCACCTACTCACTCACTCACTCACCTACTCACTCACCTACTCACTCACCTACTCACCTAATCACCTACTCACTCACCTACTCACCTACTCACTCACCTACTCACTCACCTACTCACCTACTCACTCACCTACTCACTCACCTACTCACTCACCTACTCACTCACTCACCTACTCACTCACTCACCTACTCACTCACCTACTCACTCACTCACTCACCTACTCACTCACCTACTCACTCACTACTCACTCACTCACCTACTCACCTACTCACTCACCTACTCACTCACCTACTCACCTACTCACTCACCTACTCACTCACCTACTCACTCACCTACTCACTCACCACCTACTCACTCACTCACCTACTCACTCACCTACTCACTCACCTACTCACTCACTCACCTACTCACCTACTCACTCACCTACTCACTCACCTTCTCACCTACTCACTCACCTACTCACTCACTCACTCACCTACTCACTCACTCACCTACTCACTCACCTACTCACTCACCTACTCACCTACTCACTCACCTACTCACTCACCTACTCACTCACCTACCACTCACCTACTCACTCCCCTACTCATTCACCTACTCACCCACTCACTCACCTACTCACTCACTCACCTACTCACTCACCTACTCACTCACTCACTCACCTACTCACTCACTCATTCACCTACTCACTCACCTACTCACTCACTCACTACTCACTCACTCACCTACTCACTCACTCACCTACTCACTCACCTACTCACTCGCCTACTCACTCACCTACTCACTCACCTACTCACTCACCTACTCACTCACTCACTCACCTACTCACTCACCTACTCACTCACTCACCTACTCACTCACCTACTCACTCACTCACCTACACACTCACTCACCTACTCACTCACTCACCTACTCACTCACCTACTCACTCACCTACTCACTCACCTACTCACTCACTCACCTACTCACTCACCTACTCACTCACCTACTCACTCACTCACCTACTCACTCACTCACCTACTCACTCACCTACTCACTCGCCTACTCACTCACCTACTCACTCACTCACTCACTCACTCACTCACCTACTCACTCACCTACTCACTCACCTACTCACTCACTCACCTACTCACTCACCTACTCACTCACTCACCTACACACTCACTCACCTACTCACTCACTCACCTACTCACTCACTAACCTACTCACTCACCTACTCACTCGCCTACTCACTCACCTACTCACTCACTCACTCACTCACCTACTCACTCACCTACTCACTCACCTATTCACTCACTCACTCGCCTACTCACTCACCTCTCACTCACTCACTCACTCACCTACTCACTCACCTACTCACTCACTCACCCCTACACACTCACTCACTCACCTACTCACTCACCTACTCACTCACCTACTCACTCACTCACTCGCCTACTCACTCACCTACTCACTCACTCACTCACTGACCTACTCACTCTCTCACTCACTCACTCACTCACTCGCCTACTCACTCACCTACTCACTCACTCACCTACTCACTCACCTACTCACTCACCTACTCACTCACTCACCTACTCACTCACTCACCTACTCACTCGCCTACTTACTCACCTACCTCACTCACTCACCTACTCACTCACTCACCTACTCACTCGCCTACTCACTCACCTACTCATTCACTCACTCACCTACTCACTCACTCACCTACTCACTCACCTTCTCACTCACTCACTCACCTACTCACTCACTCACTCACCTACTCACTCACTCACCTACTCACTCGCCTACTCACTCACCTACTCACTCACTCACTCACTCACCTACTCACTCACTCACCTACTCACTCACTCACCTACTCACTCACCTACTCACTCACTCACTCACCTCACTCACTCACCTACTCACTTACTCACCTACTCACTCACCTACTCACTCACCTACTCACTCACCTACTCACCTACTCACTCACCTACTCACTCACCTACTCACCTACTCACTCACCTACTCACTCACCTACTCACTCACCTACTCACTTACTCACCTACTCACTCACCTACTCACTCACCTACTCACTCACTACTCACCTACTCACTCACCTACTCACTCACTCACCTACTCACTCACCTACTCACTCACCTACTCACTCACTCACCTACTCACCTACTCACTCACCTACTCACCTACTCACCTACTCACCTACTCACTCACCTACTCACTCACCTACTCACCTACTCACTCACTCACCCACTCACCCACTCACTCACCTACTCACTCACCTACTCACTCACTCACTCACCTACTCACTCACCTACTCACTCACCTACTCACTCACCTACTCACTCACTCACTCACCTACTCACTCACCTACTCACTCACCTACTCACCTACTCACCTACTCACTCACTCACTCACCTACTCACTCACTCACCTACTCACCTATTCACCTACTCACTCACCTACTCACTCACTCACCCACTCACCACTCACTCACCTACTCACTCACCTACTCACTCACTCACCTACTCACTCACCTACTCACTCACCTACTCACTCACCTACTCACCTCACCTACTCACTCACTCACTCACCTACTCACTCACCTACTCACTCACCTACTCACCTACTCACTCACCTACTCACTCACCTACTCACCTACTCACTCACCTACTCACTCACCTACTCACTCACCTACTCACTCACTCACTACTCACTCACTCACCTACTCACTCACCTACTCACTCACTCACTCACCTACTCACTCACCTACTCACTCACCTACTCACTCACTCACCTACTCACCTACTCACTCACCTACTCACTCACCTACTCACCTACTCACTCACCTACTCACCTCACCTACTCACTCACCTACTCACTCACTCACCTACTCACCTCACTCACCTACTCACTCACCTACTCACTCACCTACTCACTCACTCACCTACTCACTCACCTACTCACTCACCTACTCACTCACCTTCTCACCTACTCACTCACCTACTCACTCACTCACTCACCTACTCACTCACTCACCTACTCACTCACCTACTCACTCACCTACTCACCTACTCACTCACCTACTCACTCACCTACTCACTCACCCTACTCACTCCCCTACTCATTCACCTACACACCCACTCACTCACCTACTCACTCACTCACCTACTCACTCACCTACTCACTCACTCACTCACCTACTCACTCACTCACTCACTCCACTCACTCACCTACTCACTCACCACCTACTCACTCACTCACCTACCACTCACTCACCTACTCACTCACCTACTCACTCGCCTACTCACTCACCTACTCACTCACCTACTCACTCACCTACTCACTCACTCACTCACCTACTCACTCACCTACTCACTCACTCACCTACTCACTCACCTACTCACTCACTCACCTACACACTCACTCACCTACTTACTCACTCACTCACCTACTCACTCACCTACTCACTCACCTACTCACTCACCTACTCACTCACTCACCTACTCACTCACCTACTCACTCACTACTCACTCACTCACCTACTCACTCACTCACCTACTCACTCACCTACTCACTCGCCTACTCTCTCACCTACTCACTCACTCACTCACTCACCTACTCACTCACCTACTCACTCACCTACTCACTCACTCACCTACTCACTCACCTACTCACTCACTCACCTACACACTCACTCACCTACTCACTCACTCACCTACTCACTCACTAACCTACTCACTCACCTACTCACTCGCCTACTCACTCACCTACTCACTCACTCACTCACTCACCTACTCACTCACCTACTCACTCACCTATTCACTCACTCACTCGCCTACTCACTCACCTACTCACTCACTCACCTACACACTCACTCACTCACCTACTCACTCACCTACTCACTCACCTACTCACTCACTCACTCGCCTACTCACTCACCTACTCACTCACTCACTCACCTACTCACTCTCTCACTCACTCACTCACTCGCCTACTCACTCACCTACTCACTCACTCACCTACTCACTCACCTACTCACTCACCTACTCACACACTCACCTACTCACTCTCCACCTACTCACTCGCCTACTCACTCACCTACTCACTCACTCACCTACTCACTCACTCACCTACTCACTCGCCTACTCACTCACCTACTCATTCACTCACTCACCTACTCACTCACTCACCTACTCACTCACCTTCTCACTCACTCACTCACCTACTCACTCACTCACTCACCTACTCACTCACTCACCTACTCACTCGCCTACTCACTCACCTACTCACTCACTCACTCACTCACCTACTCACTCACTCACCTACTCACTCACTCACCTACTCACTCACCTACTCACTCACTCACTCACCTACTCACTCACTCACCTACTCACTTACTCACCTACTCACTCACCTACTCACTCACCTACTCACTCACCTACTCACCTACTCACTCACCTACTCACTCACCTACTCACCTACTCACTCACCTACTCACTCACCTACTCACTCACTCACCTACTCACTCACCTACTCACTCACCTACTCACTCACCTACTCACCTACTCACTCACCTACTCACTCACTCACCTACTCACTCACCTACTCACTCACCTACTCACCTACTCACTCACCTACTCACCTACTCACTCACCTACTCACCTACTCACCTACTCACCTACTCACCTACTCACTCACCTACTCACTCACCTACTCACCTACTCACTCACCCACTCACCCACTCACTCACCTACTCACTCACCTACTCACTCACTCACTCACCTACTCACTCACCTACTCACTCACCTACTCACTCACCTACTCACTCACTCACTCACCTACTCACTCACCAACTCACTCACCCTCACTCACCACTCACCTACACACCTACTCACTCACTCACTCACCTACTCACTCACATCACCTACTCACCTATTCACCTACTCACTCACCTACTCACTCACTCACCCCACTCACCCACTCACTCACCTACTCACTCACCTACTCACTCACTCACCTACTCACTCACCTACTCACTCACCTACTCACTCACCTACTCACTCACCTACTCACTCACTCACTCACCTACTCACTCACCTACTCACTCACCTACTCACCTACTCACCTACTCACTCACCTACTCACCTACTCACTCACCTACTCACTCACCTACTCACCTACTCACTCACCTACTCACTCACCTACTCACTCACCTACTCACTCACTCACCTACTCACTCACTCACCTACTCACTCACCTACTCACTCACCTCACTCACCTACTCACTCACCTACTCACTCACCTACTCACTCACTCACCTACTCACCTACTCACTCACCTACTCACTCACCTACTCATCACCTACTCACTCACTCACCTACTCACTCACTCACCTACTCACTCACCTACTCACTCACCTACTCACTCACTCACCTACTCACCTACTCACTCACCTACTCACTCACCTTCTCACCTACTCACTCACCTACTCACTCACTCACTCGCCTACTCACTCACCTACTCACTCACTCACTCACCTACTCACTCTCTCACTCACTCACTCACTCGCCTACTCACTCACCTACTCACTCACTCACCTACTCACTCACCTACTCACTCACCTACTCACTCACTCACCTACTCACTCACCTACTCACTCGCCTACTCACTACCTACTCACTCACTCACCTACTCACTCACTCACCTACTCACTCGCTTACTCACTCACCTACTCATTCACTCACTCACCTACTCACTCACTCACCTACTCACTCACCTTCTCACTCACTCACTCACTCACCTACTCACTCACTCACTCACCTACTCACTCACTCACCTACTCACTCGCCTACTCACTCACCTACTCACTCACTCACTCACTCACCTACTCACTCACTCACCTACTCACTCACTCACCTACTCACTTCACCTACTCACTCACTCACTCACCTACTCACTCACTCACCTACTCACTTACTCACCTACTCACTCACCTACTCACTCAGCTACTCACTCACCTACTCACTCACTCACTCACCTACTCACTCACCTACTCGCTCACTCACTCACTACTCACTCACTCACCTACTCACTCACCTACTCACCTACTCACTCACCTACTCACTCACCTACTCACTCACCTACTCACTACCTACTCACTCACCTACTCACTCACTCACTCACCTACTCACTCACCTACTCACTCACCCTACTCACTCACCTACTCACTCACCTACTCACTCACCTACTCACTCACTCTACTCACTCACTCACTCACCTACTCACCTACTCACCTACTCGCTCACCTCACTCACCTACTCACTCACTCACTCACTCACCCTACTCACTCACCTACTCACTCACCTATTCACTCACTCACCTACTCATTCACCCCCCCCCCCACCACCCACCTCACCCCCCCACACACCCACTCCCACCCACCCACACACCCACCCCCCCCACTCACCCCACTCCACCCACCCACCCACCCACCCACCTCACCCACCCACCCACTCACCCCACTCACCCACCCACCCACCCACCCACTCACCCACCCACCCACTCACTCACCTCACCCACCTACTCCCCTACTCACTCACTCACCCACCAACCCACTCACTCACTACACTCACCCACCTACTCACCTACTCACTCACTCACTCACCCACCCACCCCACTCCACTCACTCACTCCCACCCTCCACCCACCCACCCACCCACCTACTCACTCACTCACTCACTCACTCACTCACCTACTCACTCACTCACTCACCTACTCACTCACTCACCTACTCACTCACTCACCTACTCACTCCACTCACTCACCTACTCACTCACCCACCACACACTCACTCACTCACTCACTCACCACCCACACACACCTACTCACTCACTCACACTCACTCACACCACTCACCTACTCACTCACTCACTCACCTACTCACTCACTCACCTACTCACTCACTCACCTACTCACTCGCCACTCACTCACCTACTCACTCACTCACTCACCTACTCACTCACTCACCTACTCACTCACTCACCAACTCACTCACCTACTCACTCACTCACTCACCTACTCACTCACTCACCTACTCACTACTCACCTACTCACTCACCTACTCACTCACCTACTCACTCACCTTCTCACTCACTCACCTACTCACTCACCTACTCACTCACTCACTCACCTACTCACTCACTCACCTACTCACCTACTCACTCACCTACTCACTCACTCACCTACTCACTCACCTACTCACTCCACTCACTCACCTACTCACTCACCATACTCACTCACCTACTCACTCACCTACTCACTCACTCACCTACTCACTCACTACTCACTCACCACTCACCTACTCACTCACTCACCTCACCTACTCACTCACTCACCTACTCACTCACTCACCTACTCACTCACCTACTCACTCACTCACCTACTCACTCACCTACTCACTCACCTATACACTCACTCACCCTACTCACTCACTCACCTACACACTCACTCACCTACTCACTCACTCACTCACCTACTCACTCACTCACCTACTCACTCAGCTACTCACTACCTACTCACTCACCTACTCACTCACTCAAATACTCACTCACCTACTCACTCACCTACTCACTAACACCTACTCACTCACTCACCTACTCACTCACCTACTCACTCACCTACTCACTCACTCACCTACTCACTCACCTACTCACTCACTCACTGACTCACTCACCTCCTCACTCACCTACCCACCCACCCACTCACCCACTCACTCACCCACTCTCACTCACCCACTCACCCACTCACTCACTCACTCACTCACCCACCCACCCACTCACCTACTCACTCACTCACCCACCCACCCACCCACTCACTCCCACCCCACCCAACCAGTCACCACCCACCCACCCTCACTCACTCACTCACTCAC
>NW_027614759.1:0-22029 GCF_965212315.1 Lampetra planeri | reverse complement strand
AGTCTGTGGGTGTCTCTGTGTGGTGAGTCTGTGGGTCTCTGTGGTGAGTCTGTGGGTCTCTGTGTGGTGAGTCTGTGGGTCTCTGTGTGGTGAGTCTGTGGGTCTCTGTGTGCGAGAGCCCCTACCTCGTTGGAGGGCCCCCCTGTAAGAGGAGGAGGAGGAGGCTTTGGTACGCGACATGAAGACGCTGAGCAGACGCATGATGACCCAGACGTCACCATCGTTTGCCGGGGTCCCGTTCAGCCCTCTTCGCTACGTCCTGACGCCACACACAGACACACAGACACGCACGCGGGGAGTTACACACGGACACACACACACGCAGAGGTACACACACCCACACGGCCGTCGTGAACCCCACCCACCCACAACGGCCACCCGTGACCCCCCAGCAACACGGCCACCGTGACCCCCACCCACCCACACGGCCACCGTGACCCCCAGCAACACCGGCCACCGTGACCCCCCACCCACCCACACGGCCACCGTGACCCCCCAGCAACACGGCCACCGTGACCCCCCACCCATCCACACGGCCACCGTGACCCCCCACCCACCCCACACGGCCATCATGACCCCCCACCCACACGGCCAGCGTGGACCCCCCAGCGACACCGGCCAGCGTGACCCCCAGCGACACGGCCAGCGTGACCCCCAGCGACACGGCTGATCCAGGGAGGTACCTTCTTCTTGTCGATGGCCAGCTCAGCGACGAGGCGAGTGAGGAGGTTGTCCAGAGCCCCCTTGTCCTTCTCATCGTCACCGTCCAGGGTCCGAGCTCAGCATCAGGATCACCTGGCAACATCGTCCTCGTCATTATCATCATCGTAGTCGTCGTCATCATCATCATCGTCGGCGTCGTCCAGCGTCGTCATCATCGTCATCATCATCGTCATCATCGTCATCGTCGTCATCATCGTCATCATCGTCATCATCATCGTCGTCATCATCGTCATCATCATCGTCATCGTCGTCATCATCATCATCAGTCGTCGTCATCATCGTCATCGTCATCGTCGTCATCATCATCGTCATCGTCATCATCATCGTCATCGTCATCATCATCGTCATCATCATCATCGTCATCGTCGTCATCATCATCATCGTCGTCATCATCGTCATCATCATCGCCGTCATCATCGTCATCGTCATCATCATCGTCATCGTCGTCCGTCATCATCATCATCGTCATCGTCGGCATCGTCATCATCATCATCATCGTCGTCGTCAGCATCGTCACCCTCAACATCATCCACATTGTGCGAGTGCATGTGTACGTGTACGTGTGCGTGCGTGGGCATGCGTGCATCCATGCTTGCGTGTGCATGTGTGCGAGTGAGTGTGCGTGTGCATGCGTGTGCGTGCGTGTGCATGCGTGTGCGTGCGTGCACATGCGTGCGAGTGTGCGTGCGCGTGCTCGTGCGCATGCGTGTGTGTGCGTGCGCGTGCACGTGCGCATGCGTGCGAGCACTACCTGCATGTAGGGGATGGCGCGCACCCCCCCCACGGTGTGCACCTGCGGCAGGTACTGCAGCAGGCGCTCCAGCAGGCATCAGCCTCACCACGTGCAGCCTGCGGACATGTGACACACACACGTGACACACACGTGACACACCACGTGACACACGCGACACACGCGACACACGCGACACACGAGACACACGTGACACACGCAACACATGATACTGCAGGCTGTACACACTCAACCCCATCTGCAACCTCTGACCCGACCCACGAAATGCGATGGTTGCTTTTTTTCAACTTTTTTCAACGGTTTTACTCAAAAAAGTTAGTCGACTTTCTGTCGTTCAATCAATGGCAAATTTCGATGTAAAGCTTCTTTCGTGACTGCAGCATGGATTCATCTTCTTGGTTCTTTCGGTAAAGTCGCCACGTAGAAGGGAAATAATAAAAATAAAACAAAATTATTTTATTATGTTTTATTTGCATTATTTTATTATTTCCCTTCTTGGTGAGACTTTACCGAAAGAACCAAGAAGATCAATGGCAAATGTTGCACACGTATCCCCCTGACACTACACCACACTAACTCAATAACCACCAACACTACCACTCACCCCTACCCATAACCCCAAAGCCATGCCCGGTAACTCTACCCCCTAACCCCAACCACTACCCCCCCAACCACTACCCCCCCAACCACTACCCCCCTAACCCTAACCACTACCCCCCCAACCACTACCCCCCCCAACCACTACCCCCTAACCACTACCCCCTAACAAAGTCCCAGTGACGCAAACCCCGGCCCCCTTAAAACCTTGACCCCTATAACCCCCCCTCTGGACCTCTTCCTCCCGAGCCCCCCCCCCCCCCGCCCCCACTACGTCCCCACCCTCCCCACCCCCCCCACTCCCCCAACCCCCCCCACCCACCCACCCTCCACCCACCCCCCACTCCTCCACCCCCCCACCCCGTCACCACCCATCACCCCACCACCTCCCCACCCCCCTCCCCACCCCACCCAATCCCCCACCCCACCACCCCCCCCGCCCCCCCACCCCACCCCCAACACCCTCCCCCCCACTCACCCACCCCCCGCCCCGTCACCATCATCACCCCCCCACCCCCCCCGCCCCCCCCCAACTGCGCCCCCCACCCCCCCCACCCCCCCCCACTCCCCCACCCCCCGACCCCGTCACCATCATCACCCCCCCGCACCCGCCCCCCCCACCCGCCCACCTCACCCACTCACACCCCCCACCCTCACCCACTCACTCACCCCCCCCACCTCACCCCACCACCCACCCACCCACCCACCCCCCCACCCCCCCCACCCACACCCCCACCTCACCCCACCACCCGCCCACCCACCCCCCACCTGCCCACCCCACCCCCCCACCTCACCCACCCACCCCCCACCCCCGACCCCGTCACCATCATCACCCCCCCCCACCCCCCCCGTCCACCCCCACTGCGTCCCCCACCCCCCACCCACCCACCCCACCCCACCCCGACCCCGTCACCATCATCACCGGTTGGTGGTGCCCAGGTCCCCCGTCGGCCCTCCCCCCTCCCCCTCGGAGCCGTCGCCCTCCTGGGGGCCCCCATGGTGGTGCTCACGGCTCCCGTGCTGGAGGTCACGCTGCCCGGACCGCGCGCCGGACCCTCCGCCGCTCCGTCACCGTACGCGCTGCTGCGGCCAGACACTGCCACGGGGAAAACACGGAGTGGGGGGGGGAGGGAGGAGAGGCTCACTTGCTGGACTGGCCTTTGACCCTGGCCCAGTTTGTAATTCCTGTGCAATGTCAATGCGGAGTGTGATGCTCACTTGCTAGACTGGCCTTGGTCTGGCCCAGGTTGTAATTCCTGTGCAATGCCAATGCTATCGGAGGCTCACTTGCTGGACTGGCCTTCGCCTGGCCCAGGTTGTAATTCCTGTGCAATGCCAATGCTAGAGAGACTCACTTGATGGACTGGCCTTGGCCTGGCCCAGTTTGTAATTCCTGTGCAATGCCAATGCTAGAGAGGCTCACTTGCTGGACTGGCCCAGTTTGTAATTCCTGTGCAATGCCAATGCTATAGGAGGCTCACATGCTGGACTGGCTTTGGCCTGGCCCAGTTTGTAATTCCTGTGCAATGCCAATGCTAGAGAGGCTCACTTGATGGACTGGCCTTGTCCTGGCCCAGTTTGTAATTCCTGTGCAATGCCAATGCTAGAGAGGCTCACTTGCTGGACTGGCCCAGTTTGTAATTCCTGTGCAATGCCAATGCTATAGGAGGCTCACATGCTGGACTGGCTTTGGCCTGGCCCAGTTTGTAATTCCTGTGCAATGCCAATGCTAGAGAGGCTCACTTGATGGACTGGCCTTGTCCTGGCCCAGGTTGTAATTCCTGTGCAATGTGGATACTGATACTGATGCTAGAGAGGCTCACTTGCTGGACTGGCCTTGTCCTGGCCCAGGTTGTAATTCCTGTGCAATGTGGATACTGATACTGATGCTAGAGAGGCTCACTTGCTGGACTGGCCTTGGCCCCGGCCCAGGTTGTAATTCCTGTGCAATGCCAATGCGGAGTGTGATGCTCACTTACTTGCTGGACTGGCCTTGGCCTGGCCGAAGGTTGTAATTCCTGTGCAATGCCAATGCTAGAGAGGCTCACTTGCTGGACTGGCCCAGGTTGTAATTCCTGTGCAATGCCAATGCTAGAGAGGCTCACTTGCTGGACTGGCCTTTGGCCTGGCCCAGTTTGTAATTCCTGTGCAATGCCAATGCTAGAGAGGCTCACTTGCTGGACTGGCCTTGGCCTGGCCCAGTTTGTAATTCCTGTGCAATGCCAATGCTAGAGAGGCTCACTTGCTGGACTGGCCTTGGCCTGGCCCAGTTTGTAATTCCTATGCAATGTGGATACTGATCCTATAGAGGCTCACTTGCTGTACTAGCCCAGCCCAGTGGTGGCGGTGCCAGGCTAGGTGCACACACCGTTGCGGTGTTTGTAGCGATAGTGATGGTAGTGTAGCGACAGCGGCGACACTGGCGGTGCCAGGCTAGGTGCACACACCGTTGTGGTCCCCGGCGACGGAGCCGACGGCGCTACCCCCGCTCTCTGAGCTGCTGCTACCGGCTGCACTACCGGCATGCGGCTCAGCCGGTGAGGTGCGCAGCGTGGAGCCGTCCGTAGCCATCGTAGAGCCCTCGTCATCGGACGCTGGCGCTGGAGGGGGATTGAGTGGGTGGGTGAGTGGGTGAGCGAGTGAGTGGGTGAGCGAGCGGGTGGGTGGGTGAGTGGGTGGGTGGGTGAGTGAGTGGGGTGAGCGAGCGGGGTGGGTGGGTGAGTGGGTGGGTGAGCGAGTGAGTGGGTGAGCGGGCGGGTGGGTGGGTGAGTGGGTGGGTGAGTGGGTGGGTGAGTGCAACAACAACAACGATGACAACAACAACCGTTACCACCACAATAACAACCACCAGCAAAACCACATCATTGGTTCACGATATGGGTGGGTGGGTGGGGTTCACGACGGCGGTTCACGACGGCCGGGTGGGTGGGTGGGGTTCTGTGTGTCTGTGTGTGTCTGTGCGGGTGTCTGTGCGGGTGTCTGTGCGGGTGTCTGTGCGGGTGTCTGTGCGGGTGTCTGTGCGGGTGTCTGTTCGTGTGTCTGTTCGTGTGTCTGTGCGTGTGTCTGTGCGTGTGTCTGTGCGTGTGTCTGTGTGTGTGTGTGCGTGTGTGTCTGTGTGTGTGTGTGCGTGTGTCTGTGTGTGTGTCTGTGTGTCTGTGTGTGTGTCTGTGCGTGTGTGTGTGTCTGTGCGTGTGTCTGTGTGTGTATCTGTGTGTGTCTGTGCGTGTGTCTGTTCGTGTGTCTGTGCGGGTGTCTGTGCGTGTGTCTGTGCGTGTGTGTGCGCGTGTGTGTGCGCGTGTCTGTGCGCGTGTCTGTGCGTGTGTCTGTGCGTGTGTCTGTGCGTGTGTCTGTGTGTGTGTCTGTGTGTGTGTGTGTCTGTGCGTGTGTGTGCGTGTGTCTGTGCGGGTGTCTGTGCGTGTCTGTGCGTGTGTCTGTGCGTGTGTGTGCGTGTGTGTGTGCGTGTGTCTGTGTGTGTATCTGTGTGTCTGTGCGTGTGTGCGTGTCTGTGTGTGTGTCTCACCCGAGGCGGTGGTGTCTGACAGGGTGCCTGCGTCCAGTGACGAGGAGCTCTGCGTCTGTGCGGGCAGCACGAGGCTCTGCAGGCGCATCGCACCACCACCACCCGCTGTGGCACACACACACACAGACACACACGCACACACATTATACACACATACACAGACACATTATATACACACACGATACACACGCACACACAGCACACAGACACACACATACATACATACAGTCATTATATACACACACATTATATACACACACGATACACACGCACACACAGCACACAGACACACACATACATACATACAGTCATTATATACACACACATTATATACACACACGATACACACGCACACACAGCACACAGACACACACATACATACATACAGTCATTATATACACACACATTATACATACACACGCATTATATACACACACACACACACATTATATACACACACACGATACACACGCACACACACACACATAATACACATGCACACATTACATACACACACACACACACGATACACACACACACGCGCACACACGATATACACACACTCGCGCGTCTCCCCGTGCCTCCCAGCGTCTCCCCCTCCCTCCCCGCGTCTCCCCCTCCCTCCCCGCGTCTCCCCCTCCCTCTCCCCGTGTCTCCCCGCGTCTCCCCGTGTCTCCCCGTGTCTCCCCCTCCCTCTCCCCGTGTCTCCACGTGTCTCCCCGTGTCTCCCCGCGTCTCCCCCTCCCTCTCCCCGTGTCTCCCCGCGTCTCCCCGTGTCTCCCCGTGTCTCCCCGCGTCTCCCCCTCCCTCTCCCCGTGTCTCCCCGTGTCTCCCCGCGTCTCCCCCTCCCTCTCCCCGCGTCTCCCCGTGTCTCCCCGCGTCTCCCCCTCCCTCTCCCCGTGTCTCCCCGTGTCTCCCCGCGTCTCCCCGTGTCTCCCCGCGTCTCCCCCTCCCTCTCCCCGTGTCTCCCCGTGTCTCCCCGCGTCTCCCCCTCCCTCTCCCCGTGTCTCCCCGTGTCTCCCCGCGTCTCCCCCCTCCCTCTCCCCGTGTCTCCCCGTGTCTCCCCGCGTCTCCCCCTCCCTCTCCCCGTGTCTCCCCGTGTCTCCCCGCGTCTCCCCCCTCCCTCTCCCCGTGTCTCCCCGTGTCTCCCCGTGTCTCCCCCTCCCTCTCCCCGTGTCTCCCCGTGTCTCCCCGCGTCTCCCCCTCCCTCTCCCCGTGTCTCCCCGTGTCTCCCCGCGTCGCCCCCTCCCTCTCCCCGTGTCTCCCCGTGTCTCCCCGTGTCTCCCCGCGTCTCCCCGCGTCGCCCCCTCCCTCTCCCCGCGTCTCCCCGTGTCTCCCCGCGTCTCCCCGCGTCGCCCCCTCCCTCTCCCCGTGTCTCCCCGTGTCTCCCCGCGTCGCCCCCTCCCCTCTCCCCGTGTCTCCACGTGTCTCCCCGCGTCGCCCCCTCCCTCTCCCCGTGTCTCCCCGTGTCTCCCCGTGTCTCCCCCTCCCTCTCCCCGTGTCTCCCCGTGTCTCCCCGCGTCTCCCCCTCCCTCTCCCCGTGTCTCCCCGTGTCTCCCCGTGTCTCCCCCTCCCTCTCCCCGTGTCTCCCCGTGTCTCCCCGCGTCGCCCCCCTCCCTCTCCCCGTGTCTCCCCGTGTCTCCCCGTGTCTCCCCGCGTCTCCCCGCGTCGCCCCCTCCCTCTCCCCGCGTCTCCCCGTGTCTCCCCGTGTCTCCCCGCGTCTCCCCCTCCCTCTCCCCGTGTCTCCCCGTGTCTCCCCCTCCCTCTCCCCGTGTCTCCCCGTGTCTCCCCGCGTCTCCCCCTCCCTCTCCCCGTGTCTCCACGTGTCTCCCCGTGTCTCCCCCCTCCCTCTCCCCGTGTCTCCCCGTGTCTCCCCGCGTCTCCCCCTCCCTCTCCCCGTGTCTCCCCGTGTCTCCCCGTGTCTCCCCGCGTCTCCCCCTCCCTCTCCCCGTGTCTCCCCGCGTCTCCCCGTGTCTCCCCGCGTCTCCCCCTCCCTCTCCCCGTGTCTCCCCGTGTCTCCCCGCGTCTCCCCCTCCCTCTCCCCGTGTCTCCCCGTGTCTCCCCGTGTCTCCCCGCGTCGCCCCCTCCCTCTCCCCGTGTCTCCCCGTGTCTCCCCGTGTCTCCCCGTGTCTCCCCGTGTCTCCCCGCGTCGCCCCCCTCCCTCTCCCCGCGTCTCCCCGCGTCGCCCCCTCCCTCTCCCCGCGTCTCCCCGCGTCTCCCCCTCCCTCTCCCCGTGTCTCCCCGCGTCGCCCCCTCCCTCTCCCCGTGTCTCCCCGTGTCTCCCCGCGTCTCCCCCTCCCTCTCCCCGTGTCTCCCCGCGTCGCCCCCTCCCTCTCCCCGTGTCTCCCCGTGTCTCCCCGCGTCTCCCCCTCCCTCTCCCCGTGTCTCCCCGCGTCGCCCCCTCCCTCTCCCCGTGTCTCCCCGTGTCTCCCCGCGTCTCCCCCTCCCTCTCCCCGTGTCTCCCCGTGTCTCCCCGCGTCGCCCCCTCCCTCTCCCCGTGTCTCCACGTGTCTCCCCGTGTCTCCCCCTCCCTCTCCCCGTGTCTCCACGTGTCTCCCCGTGTCTCCCCCTCCCTCTCCCCGTGTCTCCCCGTGTCTCCCCGCGTCGCCCCCCTCCCTCTCCCCGTGTCTCCACGTGTCTCCCCGCGTCTCCCCCTCCCTCTCCCCGCGTCTCCCCGTGTCTCCCCCCTCCCTCTCCCCGTGTCTCCCCGTGTCTCCCCGCGTCGCCCCCCTCCCTCTCCCCGCGTCTCCCCGTGTCTCCCCGTGTCTCCCCGCGTCGCCCCCTCCCTCTCCCCGCGTCTCCCCGTGTCTCCCCCTCCCTCTCCCCGCGTCTCCCCGCGTCTCCCCCTCCCTCTCCCCGCGTCTCCCCGTGTCTCCCCGCGTCTCCCCCTCCCTCTCCCCGCGTCTCCCCGCGTCTCCCCCTCCCTCTCCCCGCGTCTCCCCGTGTCTCCCCGCGTCGCCCCCTCCCTCTCCCCGTGTCTCCCCGTGTCTCCCCGCGTCTCCCCCTCCCTCTCCCCGTGTCTCCCCGTGTCTCCCCGCGTCTCCCCCTCCCTCTCCCCGTGTCTCCACGTGTCTCCCCGTGTCTCCCCGTGTCTCCCCGCGTCGCCCCCCTCCCTCTCCCCGTGTCTCCCCGTGTCTCCCCGCGTCTCCCCCTCCCTCTCCCCGTGTCTCCCCGTGTCTCCCCGCGTCTCCCCCTCCCTCTCCCCGTGTCTCCACGTGTCTCCCCGTGTCTCCCCGTGTCTCCCCGCGTCGCCCCCTCCCTCTCCCCGCGTCTCCCCGTGTCTCCCCGCGTCTCCCCCTCCCTCTCCCCGTGTCTCCCCGTGTCTCCCCGCGTCTCCCCCTCCCTCTCCCCGTGTCTCCCCGTGTCTCCCCGCGTCGCCCCCTCCCTCTCCCCGTGTCTCCCCGCGTCTCCCCCTCCCTCTCCCCGTGTCTCCCCGTGTCTCCCCGCGTCGCCCCCTCCCTCTCCCCGTGTCTCCCCGCGTCTCCCCCTCCCTCTCCCCGTGTCTCCACGTGTCTCCCCGTGTCTCCCCGTGTCTCCCCGCGTCGCCCCCTCCCTCTCCCCGTGTCTCCCCGTGTCTCCCCGCGTCGCCCCCTCCCTCTCCCCGTGTCTCCCCGTGTCTCCACGTGTCTCCCCGTGTCTCCACGTGTCTCCCCGTGTCTCCCCGTGTCTCCCCGCGTCGCCCCCCTCCCTCTCCCCGTGTCTCCCCGTGTCTCCCCGCGTCGCCCCCTCCCTCTCCCCGTGTCTCCCCGTGTCTCCACGTGTCTCCCCGTGTCTCCCCGTGTCTCCCCGCGTCTCCCCCTCCCTCTCCCCGTGTCTCCCCGTGTCTCCCCGTGTCTCCCCGTGTCTCCCCGTGTCTCCCCGCGTCGCCCCCTCCCTCTCCCCGTATCTCCCCGTGTCTCCCACCACCGCCACCACCACCACCACCACCCGCCACCACCACCACCAGCACCACCACCACCAGCACCGCCACCAGCACCACCCACCCTGCTGGTCCTGCTGCAGGCTGAGCGCGATGGCGAGCTCCACCATCGTCTCGTCGTCCGCGTCCGGCGGGATGTCGAGTGTCGGGGGGAAGCCCTCGGCCCCGGCAAGCAGCGCCTCCAGCGGAGACTCGCCCGCGCCGGCGGCGGCGACGTCCGCACCACCCTCCAGCACCATCCCCTCCGGCTGGCGCACACACACACACACACGCACGCACACGCGCGCACACACAAACACACACGCACGCGCACACACCACGCACGCACACACACACACGGCGGCAACAGGCGATGGTACCGTCAGCAGCAGCAGCGGGAGTAGCACCACCCACGACACTCACCACCACCACCATCACAACCACACTCACCACCACCACGACAACCACCACCACGACACTCACTACCACCACCACACTCACCACCACCACCATCACAACCACACTCACCACCACCACGACACCCACCACCACGACACTCACTACCACCACGACACTCACCACCACCACCATCACAACCACACTCACCGCCACCACGACACCCACCACCACGACACTCACTACCACCACCATCACCACACTCACCACCACCACCACCACCACCACGACGACACTCACCACCACCACCTCGACAACTCTTACCACTACCACACTCACCACCACCACACTCACCACCACCACCACCCTCACCACAACCACCACCACACTTATCACCACCACCTCCACAACAATAACCACCACCACACTCACCACCACACTCACCACCACCACACTCACCACCACCACACTCACCACCACCACCACCACTTACCACCACCACACTCACCACCCCACTCACCCACACTCACCACACTCACCACACTCACTACCACACTCACCACCATCTCAAAGTCCCCATGCTCTGGCTCAGGTTGCTCAGAGCTGCTCTGCTGGTGCAGACCACCACCACCGCGGCCGCCACGGCCACCACCGCCCCCACCACCGCCACCACCACCCGCCACCACCACCACCGCCCCCACGTGGTGCCCCACTCCCCGATGCGCTCCCTCCCCCGTGGGCAGCGCCCCCGCTGCGTCCGTGCAGCAGCTGCCCCTGCTGCCCCTGCTGCCCCTGCAGTGAGGGCAGCAGCAGCAGAAGCTTCTCCTCCTGATCCTCCTCCTCCTCCTCGTCATCGTCCTCCTTGTCTCCTGCGGGCACGGTGGGGCAGGGTGGGGCACGGTGGGCCAGGGTGGGGCACGGTGGGGCAGGGTGGGGCACGGTGGGGCAGGGGTGGGGCAGCGTGGTGAGGTTAGCGTGTCTCCCCGTGTCTCTCAGTGTATCTCAATGTCTCTCAATGTCTCTCAGTGTCTCCAGCGTCTCCCCGTGTCTCTCAGTGTCTCTCAGCGTCTCCCAGTGTCTCCCAGCGTCTCACAGTGTCTCCCCGTGTCTCCCAGTGTCTCCCAGTGTCTCCCCAGTGTCTCACAGTGTCTCCCAGTGTCTCCCAGTGTCTCCCAGTGTCTACCAGTGTCTCCCCGTGTCTCCCAGTGTCTCACAGTGTCTCCCCGTGTCTCCCCGTGTCTATCCGTGTCTCCCAGCGTCTCTCAGCGCCTACCCAAAGTCTCCGCATATCCCACCCCGTGCCACCACCCCCCCCACCCAGTCCCGTGCCCTCCACCTCCCCCCCCCTCCCTCCCTCCCTCCCTCACCCGTGGGCGTGTTGCTGCGAGGTGGTGAGGGCAGGGTGGACAGCTGGGCCCGCTTGCTGCGAGGACGCAGCACCCGGATCAGAGCCTGCTTGCACGAGAAGCTCACCTGCGGGTCCTGCACACGCAGTGGGGGGAGCACGGTGAGCAGAGGTCGCAAACGGGTTTTGACTCTATTTTTGCCAGTAAAAATATCATATTTTTTACTGGCAAATGAGGTTCCCATAGTGTAGATGCTTGCCCCGAGCTCTCATACTCTGATGGTGCATTGTCTTTGAGTTGTGCGCCTTTTGGCGTCATCTGGTCCAACACCATGTGAGACTAGGCTCTAAGGAAAGCTGTCTCGGGTGTGGATCAATCAACTTTAAGGACAGTGCACATTATCAGAGTTATGTTCTTTTGTTTGCATTATGACTGCAGGTATTGCGGTCTATGCAAACATGACTCCTTGTAAAAAGGTGTCAGTTTTGTTGCCAGATAGAAGGGTAAAGAACCAATTATCGGGTTTTGACTCCTTACCCGTACCCGGCCGCACCAGGGTCGCAAACGGGTACCCGTACCCGGCCGTACCCGTATCCTACCCGTACCCGGCCGGGTACGGGTATCGGGGTACCTGATTGCGACCTCTGGGATGAAGCCACGTTGCAGGCGCGGGTGGGTTGATTCTAGGAACTTGAATTGTGAGAAGAGACAAGACGTTGGGAAATGAGTGACAATCACGGTGACTCACCAGTGACTCACGGCCTACCCGTACCCGGCCGCACCAGGGTCGCAAACGGGTACCCGTACCCGGCCGTACCCGTATCCTACCCGTACCCGGCCGGGTACGGGTATCGGGTACCTGATTGCGACCTCTGGGATGAAGCCACGTTGCAGGCGCGGGTGGGTTGATTGTAGGAACTTGAATTGTGAGAAGAGACAAGACGTTGGGAAATGAGTGACAAACGACGACTCACCAGTGACTCACGGCCTACCCGTACCCGTACCCGGCCGCACCAGGGTCGCAAACGGGTACCCGTACCCGTACCCGGGTTTCGGGTAGCCGGGTATCGGGTAGGGTACGGGTAATCGGTTACCCGATTGCGACCTCTGACGGTGGGTTACACACGTTGGGTACACGGTGTGTCCACGTGAGTGTGCATGTGCGTGCGTGTGCACACGCGTGTGGACATGCGTGTGCGTGCGTGCGCGTACGGGACAGAGCAGCATCTGCAGGTAAAGTCGTGCGGCGAGAGGCACGGTCTCCAGCTCGCACGACGAGTAGCCGTGCACCACGTCCACCAGCGCGTTCACCGTGCCCTCCATGTGGGTCAGGCCTGGGGGGGAGGGGGGGGGGGGGGGTCAGGCGGAGGTCAAAGGTCGTGGGTCAAGGTCACGGGCCGTCGAGCGGGTGGTCTCGCGGGATAGAGGGCTGTCTAGCAGGCTGTCTGTCCATCTGGTTAGCGGGCAAACAGGCCATCCGGTTAGAGGGCCAACAGGACATCTGGTTAGCGAGCTATCTGGTTAGAGGGCCAACAGGACATCTGGTTAGAGGGGCAACAGGACATCTGGTTAGAGGGGCAACAGGACATCTGGTTAGAGGGCCAACAGGACACCTGGTTAGAGGGGCAACAGGACATCTGGTTAGAGGGGCAACAGGACATCTGGTTAGAGGGCCAACAGGACATCTGGTTAGAGGGGCAACAGGACACCTGGTTAGAGGGGCAACAGGACACCTGGTTAGAGGGCCAACAGGACATCTGGTTAGAGGGCCAACAGGACATCTGGTTAGAGGGCCAACAGGACATCTGGTTAGAGGGCCAACAGGACACCTGGTTAGAGGGCCAACAGGACACCTGGTTAGAGGGCCAACAGGACATCTGGTTAGAGGGCCAACAGGACATCTGGTTAGAGGGCCAACAGGACATCTGGTTAGAGGGCCAACAGGACATCTGGTTAGAGGGCCAACAGGACATCTGGTTAGCGAGCTATCTGGTTAGAGGGCCAACAGGACATCTGGTTAGCGGGCAAACAGGCCATCCGGTTAGAGGGCCAACAGGACATCTGGTTAGCGAGCTATCTGGTTAGAGGGCCAACAGGACATCTGGTTAGAGGGGTAACAGGACACCTGGTTAGAGGGGCAACAGGACATCTGGTTAGAGGGGCAACAGGACACCTGGTTAGAGGGGCAACAGGACATCTGGTTAGAGGGGCAACAGGACATCTGGTTAGAGGGCCAACAGGACATCTGGTTAGAGGGGCAACAGGACACCTGGTTAGAGGGGCAACAGGACACCTGGTTAGAGGGCCAACAGAACATCTGGTTAGAGGGCCAACAGGACATCTGGTTAGAGGGCCAACAGGACACCTGGTTAGAGGGCCAACAGGACATCTGGTTAGAGGGCCAACAGGACATCTGGTTAGAGGGCCAACAGGACATCTGGTTAGAGGGCCAACAGGACATCTGGTTAGAGGGCCAACAGGACACCTGGTTAGAGGGCCAACAGGACATCTGGTTAGAGGGCCAACAGGACATCTGGTTAGAGGGCCAACAGAACATCTGGTTAAAGGGCCAACAGGACATCTGGTTAGAGGGCCAACAGGACATCTGGTTAGAGGGCCAACAGGACATCTGGTTAGAGGGCCAACAGGACATCTGGTTAGAGGGCCAACAGGACATCTGGTTAGAGGGCTAACAGGACATCTGGTTAGAGGGCCAACAGGACATCTGGTTAGAGGGCCAACAGGACATCTGGTTAGAGGGCCAACAGGACATCTGGTTAGAGGGCCAACAGGACATCTGGTTAGAGGGCCAACAGGACATCTGGTTAGAGGGCCAACAGGACACCTGGTTAGAGGGCCAACAGGACATCTGGTTAAAGGGCCAACAGGACATCTGGTTAGAGGGCCAACAGGACATCTGGTTAGAGGGCCAACAGGACATCTGGTTAGAGGGCCAACAGGACATCTGGTTAGAGGGCTAACAGGACATCTGGTTAGAGGGCCAACAGGACATCTGGTTAAAGGGCCAACAGGACATCTGGTTAGAGGGCCAACAAGCCATTTGGTTAGCAGGCCAACAGGACATCTGGTTAGAGGGCCAACAGGACATCTGGTTAGCGGGCTAACAGGACATCTGGTTAGAGGGCCAACAGGACATCTGGTTAGCAGGCTGTCTATCTGGTTCGCGGGCTCACAGGCCATCTGGTTAGAGGGCCAGCGGGCAGTCCATCTGGTTAGCAGGCTGTCCATCTGGTTAGAGGGCTAACAGGCCATCTGGTTAGAGGCACAGCGGGCTGTCCATCTGGTTAGCAGGCTGTCCATCTGGTTCGCGGGCCAACAGGACATCTGGTTAGAGGGCCAACAGGGCATCTGGTTAGAGGGCCAACAGGACATCTGGTTAGCAGGCCAACAGGACATCTGGTTAGAGGGCCAACAGGACATCTGGTTAAAGGGCCAACAGGACATCTGGTTAGAGGGCCAACAAGCCATCTGGTTAGCAGGCCAACAGGACATCTGGTTAGAGGGCCAACAGGACATCTGGTTAGCGGGCTAACAAGACATCTGGTTAGAGGGCCAACAGGACATCTGGTTAGCAGGCTGTCCATCTGGTTCGCGGGCTCACAGGCCATCTGGTTAGAGGGCCAGCGGGCTGTCCATCTGGTTAGCAGGCTGTCCATCTGGTTAGAGGGCTAACAGGCCATCTGGTTAGAGGGCCAGCGGGCTGTCCGTCTGGTTAGCAGGCTGTCCATCTGGTTCGCGGGCCAACAGGACATCTGGTTAGCGGGCCAACAGGACATCTGGTTCGCGGACCATAACGGAGAGAGCTGGTCTAACCGGATAGCCGGCGAGTTGGCGAGCGAGTCACCCACCGGGCAGGCAGGCGGGTGCGAGGAAGGCGTTGCGGGGTTTGGCCGCGTGCAGACGCCAGAAGCAGTCGACCAGCTGGGTGATGAAGGCCGGCTCGCTGCCTCCGACTCCTCCGACTCCACCCGGCCCAACGAGGGTCGGTCTCTCATCCGTCGAGTCTGGGGGAGCCCAGACACACACCACCGTGATGATGGGTACAAACTTAGTAATCATTGGAAAGATGTTATCAACCATGCAAAAAAAAAGGGATTTAATTACACACTTTTGGACCATCTTATCTGACGGGCACTATTTTACTTCACCGAGTGTTAACATCCCTAACGTTTAACAGTACTCTTTATTGTCAGCCAACACTGGTATAAACATGGGCATTTCCGCTCCTTTTCTATCATGTACATCCACAGTAACTTGTGCAACACGTCCCTGACCACAGAGTCCATTCATCCCACAGTGACTTGCGCACAAACAGGATAACAAAGAGCGGCTTAATCGTTTCTAATTCATTTACCCACCTGAAGACGGAAGCTTGTGTTGCCTCCGAAACGTCGTGATTTTTATTGTTTTATTTTTATTAATTTTAATTTCATTTTTTACCTACACGGTGACTTTACCGAAAGAACTATGAGTACACACCACCCCCCCCCCACCCCCACCGGGGTGGATACCGGGGGGGTTAACCGTCGGCGCTCCGGCTGTGGTGTCGGCTAGATCCCGGTGACAATGTTGGTGACGGCGCTGGCGCTAGTGGTGGTGACGGTGGCGATTGTTGAGGCAACGTTTTGGGTGATGGCCCTTCTTCATGGGTGGGTTGGTGGGTAGGTGAGTGGGTGGGTTGGGGTTGGGTGAGTGAGTGGGTGGGCGGGCAGCTGGGCGAGTGAGTGAGTGAGTGAGTGAGCGAGTGAGTGAGTTAGCGGGTGGGCGATTGAGCGAGTGACTGGACGAGTGGGTGAGGCGGGGCGGACGAGTGAGCGGGCGAGTGAGCGAGATAGTGAGCAGGCGAGCGGGCGGGTGAGCGAGCGAGCAACTGGTTGAGCAGGTGAGCAAGCGGGTGAGCAAGCGAGCGAACGAGATAGTGAGCGGGCGGACGAGTGAGCGGGTGAGCGACTGAGCGAGCGAGATAGTGAGCGGGCGGACGGGTGAGTGGGCGAGATAGTGAGGCGGGCGGACGAGTGAGCGGGTGAGCGACCGAGCGAGCGAGCGAGATAGTGAGCGGGCGGACGGGTGAGTGGGCGAGATAGTGAGCGGGGCGAGCGAGCGAGCAATTGGTCGAGCAGGTGAGCAAGCGACCCGAGCAAGCGAGCGAACGAGATAGTGAGCGGGCGGACGAGTGAGCGGGTGAGCGACTGAGCGGTGCGAGCGAGCGAGATAGTGAGTGAGCAGGCGGCGGGTGAGCGAGATAGTGAGCAGGCGGGCGGGTGAGCGAGTGAGCGAGCAACTGATCGAGCAGGTGAGCAAGCGGGTGAGCGAGCGAGCGAACGAGATAGTGAGCGGGCAGAGGAGTGAGCGGGTGAGCAACCGAACGAGCGAGCGAGTGAGATAGTGAGCGGGCGGACGGGTGAGCGGGTGAGCAACTGAGCGAGTGAGATAGTGAGCGGGCGGACGGGCGAGCGGGGGTGAGCGACCGAGCGAGCGAGATAGTGAGCGGGCGGACGAGTGAGCGGGTGAGCAACCGAGCGAGTGAGATAGTGAGCAACCGAACGAGCGAGCGAGATAGTGAGCGGGCGGACGGGTGAGCGGGGTGAGCGACCGAGCGAGTGAGATAGTGAGCGGGCGGACGAGTGAGCGGTGAGCGACCGAGCGAGCGAGATAGTGAGCGGGCGGACGGTGAGCGGTGAGCGACCGAGACAGTGAGCGAGCGAACGAGCGACTGGGCAAGCGCCGGCACCCACCGTCGGTGGGCTCGGCGGTTGCTGTCGTCGCCACCGTCGCGCCCCCCATGTCCGTGTAGCGCACAAGGGTTGGCGGGCCGCATGGTGGCCACGGCACGCGCCGTCACCACCACGCGGTGAAACGTCTCCGGGTCCAGCGGCTCCTCACGCCCCGTCGCCGTGGCCGTGGTGGTGGTGGTAGTGCCACCCACCGCCCCCCGCGCCGCTCAACGCTCCCACCACGTGGCGCAGTAGCGCCTGGTCCCTGCACCGCAAGGGGCGGGGGTTGTAGTGCAGAGGGGGTAGGGTTAGGGCGGTGGTAGTGCAGTGTGCCGTGTGCAGCCGTACCGAGTGGAGCTTTACCACGTCAGCCGTACCGAGTGAGCTTTACCACGTCAGCCGTACCGAGTGAGCTTTACCACGTCAGCCGTACCATACGCACCGCACCGCCACGTCAGCCGCAGCGTGCCACGTCAGCTGTACCGCGGCGAGCGAGCGCGTGCCGCAGAGGTTGCAAACGGGTTTTGATTCCTTACCCGTACCCGGCCGCACCAGGGTCGCAAACGGGTACCCGTACCCGTACCCGGGCCGTACCCGTACCCTACACCCGTACCCGGCCGGGTACGGGTATCGGGTACCCGATTGCGACCTCTGGGATGAAGCCACGTTTGCAGGCGCGGGTGGGTTGATTCTAGGAACTTGAATTGTGAGAAGAGACAAGACGTTGGGAAATGAGAGACAACGGTTACTCAATAGTGACTCACCGGCCTACCCGTACCCGGCCGCACCAGGGTCGCAAAACGGGTACCCGTACCCGGCCGGGTACGGGCAGCCGGGTATCGGGTAGGGTACGGGTATCAGGTACCCGGTTGCGACCTCTGGCGTGCCGTACAGCGCTAGCGAGCGAAGCGTGAGCCGTACGGCGCTAGCGAGCGAGCGCGTGCCGTACCGCGCTAGCGAGCGAGCGTGTGCCGTACCGCGCTAGCGAGCGAGCGTGGTGCCGTACAGCGCTAGCGAGCGAGCGTGTGCCGTACGGCGCTAGCGAGCGAGCGCGTGCCGTACGGCGCTAGCGAGCGAGCGGTGTGCCGTACCGCGCTAGCGAGCGAGCGTGTGCCGTACCGCGCTAGCGAGCGAGCGCGTGCCGTACGGCGCTAGCGAGCGAGCGCGTGCCGTACCGCGCTAGCGAGCGAGCGTGTGCCGTACCGCGCTAGCGAGCGAGCGCGTGGCCGTACCGCGCTAGCGAGGCGAGCGTGTGCCGTACCGCGCTAGCGAGCGAGCGTGTGCCGTACCGCGCTAGCGAGCGAGCGCGTGCCGTACCGCGCTAGCGAGCGAGCGCGTGCCGTACCGCGCTAGCGAGCGAGCGTGTGCCGTACCGCGCTAGCGAGCGAGCGTGTGCCGTACCGCGCTAGCGAGCGAGCGTGTGCCGTACCGCGCTAGCGAGCGAGTGCGTGCCGTACCGCGCTAGCTAGCTAGCGCGTGCCGTACCGCGCTAGCTAGCGAGCGGTGTGCCGTACCGCGCTAGCTAGCGAGCGCGTGCCGTACCACGCTAGCGAGCGAGCGTGTGCCGTAACTGCGCTAGCGAGCGAGCGTGTGCCGTAACTGCGCTAGCTAGCGAGCGTGTGCCGTACTGCGCTAGCGAGCGAGCGTGTGCCGTACCGCGCTAGCGAGCGAGCGTGTGCCGTACCGCGCTAGCGAGCGAGTGCGTGCCGTACCGCACTAGCTAGCGAGCGTGTGCCGTACCGCGCTAGCGAGCGAGTGCGGTGCCGTACCGCGCTAGCTAGCTAGCGCGTGCCGTACCGCGCTAGCTAGCGAGCGTGTGCCGTAACCGCGCTAGCTAGCGAGCGCGTGCCGTACCACGCTAGCGAGCGAGCGTGTGCCGTACTGCGCTAGCGAGCGAGCGTGTGCCGTACCGCGCTAGCGAGCGAGCGTGTGCCGTACCGCGCTAGCTAGCGAGCGCGTGCCGTAACGCGCTAGCGAGCGAGTGCGTGCCGTACCGCGCTAGCTAGCTAGCGCGTGCCGTACCGCGCTAGCTAGCGAGCGTGTGCCGTACCCGCGCTAGCTAGCGAGCGCGTGCCGTACCACGCTAGCGAGCGAGCGTGTGCCGTACTGCGCTAGCGAGCGAGCGTGTGCCGTACCGCGCTAGCGAGCGAGCGTGTGCCGTACCGCGCTAGCTAGCGAGCGCGTGCCGTACCGCGCTAGCGAGCGAGTGCGTGCCGTACCGCACTAGCTAGCGAGCGTGTGCCGTACCGCGCTAGCGAGCGAGCGTGTGCCGTACCGCGCTAGCGAGCGAGTGCGTGCCGTACCGCACTAGCTAGCGAGCGTGTGCCGTACCGCGCTAGCGAGCGAGTGCGTGCCGTGTCGTGCCGTTACCTTGTGGCTGTGGTAGGCGTTGCGGCTGCTGTGCAGGCCGGCCAGCAGCACCTTGGTCTGCTGGTGTACGCCGGGCGGCGCCGGCATGGAGAGCATCGTGGTGGCCAGCTCCAGCGCCGTCTGCTTGCTCCGCTCCTGCGCGCAACGCACCGCCCAAGGCAGACGTTCAACCTCCCTCCCTCCCCAGGCTAGGTGCAGGAGGAGGTCACGGGGCAGACCCAGCAGATGCTGTGGGTTGACTGCTGTGCCAGGCTAGGTGCAGGAGGAGGTCACGGGACAGACCCAGCAGATGCTGTGGGTTGACTGCTGTGCCAGGCTAGGTGCAGGAGGAGGTCACGGGGCAGACCCAGCAGATGCTGTGGGTTGACTGCTGTGCCAGGCTAGGTGCAGGAGGAGGAGGTCACGGGACAGACCCAGCGGGTGCCATGGGTTGGCTGCTGTGCCAGGCTAGGTGCAGGAGGAGGTCACGTGACACCCAGGTGATGATGGGGGTGCCATGGGTTGACTGCTGTGCCAGGCTAGGTGCAGGAGGAGGAGGTCACTGGACAGACCCAGCAGGTGCCGTGGGTTGACTGCTGTGCCAGGCTAGGTGCAGGAGGAGGAGGTCATGGGACAGACCCAGCAGGTGCCGTGGGGTTGACTGCTGTGCCAGGCTAGGTGGCAGGAGGAGGAGGTCACGGGACAGACCCAGCAGGTGCCATGGGTTGACTGCTGTGCCAGGCTAGGTGCAGGAGGAGGAGGTCACGGGACAGACCCAGCAGGTGCCATGGGTTGACTGCTGTGCCAGGCTAGGTGCAGGAGGAGGTCACGGGACAGACCCAGCATGTGGGGTGGGGAGGGAGAGGAGGGGAGGGGGTGGAGGGGGGTGGAGGGGGTGGAAGTGGAGGTGGTGGAGATGGCGGGGTGGCGGGGTGGGGCGGGGTGGAGGGGGTGGAGGGGATGGAGGGGGCTCACTCTCTCGCCAGGTGGAGCGATGGCGAAACAGCCGTCCAGAGCTTCCAGCGCGTTCACCACGAGCCTGGGACACACACACACACGTACACACACGCACGCACGCACACATGCACACACGCACGCACACACACACACGCGCACACGCACGCGCACACACACACACACGCAGGGGTGACAACCCACCCCAGCCAGCCACACGCTCACCCAACTAACCATCCGCTCACCCCACCCACTCACCAACCTAACCATCTGCTCTCCCACCAACTCATCCACCTAACCATCCGCTCACCCACCCACACGCTCACCCACCTAACCATCCGCTCACCCACCCACTCACCCAGCAACCCGTTCACCCACCCAGCCACTTACTCAGCCACCCAGCCACCCACTCACCCCACCCCCATTCACCCAGGTGAGAGCCCCCAATTGAGATACACCCAGACCCAGGCTCTCAAGTGTCTCTGCCCCGGCCACTGTGAACCCCTAACAGACACACCCAGACCCAGGCTCTCAGTGTCTCTGCCCCGGCCACTATGAACCCCCTGACAGACACACCCAGACTCAGGATCTCAGTGTCTCTGACACGTCCATCGTGAACCCCCTGAGAGAGAGAGAGACTCACCCAGACCCAGGCTCCCAGTGTCTCTGACCTGGCCACTGTGACCCCCTAATAGACACACCCAGACCCAGGCTCTCAGTGTCTCTGCCCCGGCCACTATGAACCCCCCTGACAGACACACCCAGACTCAGGATCTCAGTGTCTCTGACACGTCCATCGTGAAACCCCTGAGAGAGAGAAAGACTCACCCAGACCCCAGGGCTCTCAGTGTCTCTGCCCCGGCCACTATGAACCCCCTGACAGACACACCCAGACCCAGGCTCTCAGTGTCTCTGCCCCGGCCACTATGAACCCCCTGACAGACACACCCAGACGTAGGATCTCAGTGTCTCTGCCCCGGCCACTATGAACCCCCTGACAGACACACCCAGACCCAGGCTCTCAGTGTCTCTGCCCCGGCCACTATGAACCCCCTGACAGACACACCCAGACCCAGGCTCTCAGTGTCTCTGCCCCGGCCACTATGAACCCCCTGACAGACACACCCAGACTCAGGATCTCAGTGTCTCTGACACGGCCATCGTGAACCCCCTGAGAGAGAGAGAGAAGACTCACCCAGACCCAGGCTCCCAGTGTCTCTGACCTGGCCACTGTGACCCCCTAATAGACACACCCAGCACCCAGGCTCTCAGTGTCTCTGGCCCCGGCCACTATGAACCCCCTGACAGACACACCCAGACTCAGGATCTCAGTGTCTCTGACACGTCCATCGTGAACCCCTGAGAGAGAGAGAGACTCAACCCAGACCCAGGCTCCCAGTGTCTCTGACCTGGCCACTGTGACCCCCTAATAGACACACCCAGACCCAGGCTCTCAGTGTCTCTGCCCCGGCCACTATGAACCCCCTGACAGACACACCCAGACTCAGGATCTCAGTGTCTCTGACACGTCCATCGTGAAACCCCCTGAGAGAGAGAGAGACTCACCCCAGAACCCAGGCTCTCAGTGTCTCTGCCCCCGGCCACTATGAACCCCCTGACAGACACACCCAGACCCAGGCTCTCAGTGTCTCTGCCCCGGCCACTATGAACCCCTGACAGACACACCCAGACTTAGGATCTCAGTGTCTCTGCCCCCGGCCACTATGAACCCCCTGACAGACACAAACCCCAGACCCAGG
>NW_027614758.1:0-22040 GCF_965212315.1 Lampetra planeri | reverse complement strand
TGATGTTCTGAGTTCATACGTAGTGCGGGGAAAGAGCTGTCAGATACAAAATGTAGACTTATTTTTTGGCACATCATGCACGTACAGACAAAATCTATGCAACTATCTTTTTGGGGAAATGAAACGCTGTTGAATTTCCATGACAGTGTCATTTTTCGGTCCCATCAATAAACACTGCCCTTTCATTTTAAATTCAGTTGTATTTATATCATGCCATGTCAGATGAGACATGATCTCCCTTTTCTTATGGAGCAGTGTTCAGCATTCAGAGACAGAACATTTTAACATGCAGCAAACAAACTAATCAGATAGTGAGAGAGCTTCGCAGCTATCATCACGTTTACTGATGTTTTTTTTGTTGTTGTTGTTTTCAGAGGAGGACCTGTGCAAAGTGTTCCTGTTCAGCTGTTTTAGCTGGATCCCGTTAGATGAGGGTCTGCATGAATAATACACACTAGAATGCTTGCAAATAATAGTCGACTTGTGTACCAACATACTTGTGACATTGTGTCTGGAACAAGATGTGAATGATATTCATGCTGTTTCACACACACACACACACACACACACACACACACACACACACACACACACGCACAGATCCATACACACACACACTGATACACGCAGATACACATCGAATGGGGCTTCCCACAGGTAGCTAATGCAGAATAACATTGTTTCCCAGCATGCTGGGCTATTAATCATGGATGAACACCTGCATCACTGACAAATCAGCCTAATCTCACAAGAGAGGGGGTGAGTATACGCAAACACAATGCACATGCACATACGTAAACACACACACACACACACACACACACACCTAAACACACTCACTGACATATGTGCATGCTTTCAAACAAAGGAGTGTGTGTGTGTGGACTCGCCCATGCTCACATGCATTTTATCAGTCTAATCTCATAGGAAAGAACATGCTCTGACTGGCAAGCAGAGCATTAATGCAGAGCAGGGGGCTCTCCTCCCTCTCCCTCCTCCTGTCTGGAGCTTTACTCATCTGCCTCTCTTATGTCCTTCTCCTCCTCTTCTCTTTTCCATTGTTTCTTTTGTGGAAAACAACAACTTATGCACCACACTCTCCAACCAACTGATGGTATCTGTGACAACCTGGGATAGCACCAGCCATCTCCCATGGCTGCAGCATATAGCTAATGAATGTCATAGCACTTCACCATACAGCCACAAACACATAAAATCACACATACATGCTTTTAATGACTAAGCAGATTCAAGGCCTGAGTCAAACAGAGAATCCAAATATTTGTTGCACAGTGAACAGCAGCAAACACATGCTGGATCTGTACAATTGGCAGAAGCTGGATGTAATACCTGAAATGGGAGATGCCCAAAAAAAGAAATCCAAACTAGAATGAAGTGAGGGGAAAAGGATGTGGCAGAGGGGCTGATGCAAAATGCTGAGGGGTAAACGTATTTACATTCAGGTTGCACGTGTGTGTGTGTGTGTGTGTGCCGTTCACACAAATATGCGCACATGTTGTATGTTGGTGAGGGTGGGGATGCATGTATGCATGCATTCATGAAGCAGCCCTTTGACTTCTAAAGCCTCCTTCAGCTGTGTCTTAACACGTGCATATCTCTCAGCCCTGCTGGAACACACAATGACATCCTGTCCCCTAAACGCCCACCTCTGTTCCATTCCCTTTTCCTTCGGTCCTCTGACTGCCTGCTTTGTACTCTGACAGATATATGGTTCTTGGCTGGCCTGCAGGGACAGCTCTGGGGAAATGTGATACAAATGCCACAGTATCTGCAGTATCACTGCCCAACACGCCACGCACTAGCCGATGGCAATAAAACAGCAGCTGTGGTTTGGATAAAACAAGTACGTGATAACCAAATTGTTCTTGATATACGGCAGAACTGGATAACACGCAGATCTGCCTTGATTCCAACTCTCTCGTTTAATCTGGTACAACGTATTTAACTTCCCCTGGCCTCGAGGGAAATGTGTAAGTGTATTTCTTTGCTACAATTAAGGGGTTAAGCTTCAAAGCATTGTGCAAGTTTTATGAATGCCGGAAATGTTCTCTTTTTACTCCTTCTCATGTAGCATAAATTGGCTTTTAATCTCTGATCCAAACATGTAAGACACAGCAATGAAACATTCTGCTCCATCACTGTATATCTACCATAGTGTATCTATGTGTCCTTTAATTTAGCCTGGCTAATGCAGCACTCTAGCACCGTGATAAGAGAGTGTAATCTTCTTAGGTGTGGCAAAATCTTAATCAATATTAACATATTCCTCAGCTCCCTCTCCATTGAATAATTGATATCCCCACACAGTCTTGCTGAGAATGAAATAAGATGTAGGAGTATTAAAATAACTTCCCCGAGATAAAAGAAAATTGATTAAAAAAAGATGGCTGAAAATTAAAGAGAAGGAAAAGGGTGCCTAAGGGATTGAGCTTTGCATACAAATGAAGAAAAGAGGTTGGGGAGGTGGAGTAGAATAGGAACTTTAGCGAAGTTATGAGCCCATTTATCTAACTCAAGGTTTTTACCGAACCAATCAACGCACCTAATCTGAGGTATCCACTGTACCCTCACCGATCCCTGACCTCCTTGTAAAGCATGTAGTTATTAACCAATGATTGCTCATCTGTACTTTCCACATGATTACCTCTTCATTAAAACTTGGAGCCACTACATCCGAGTTCAAATGGCAAGCTACCTAACTGTTCCAACACATGCTTCATCTTTAGTTGTCCGTGCCTGTAGGCTCATCCTGACCAGTGAGAATGATAATTTGAATGAAATTAACTTTTTACAATACACAGTTCTCTCGTTCTTCTGCTGCTTTTTAGATTCTAAAATTATTTGGAAAAATCACAAAAAAAAAAAATCACAAAAAACACAAGTCATGTGACTGGACTGTAAGCTCATCCCTCATAGCTGCAAGGACAACACAGGGTGAGGGATCTTTCAGATAGATGCGGTGAGAGGATCAGGGTTAAGAGGAATCATGCATTTGGACCACCTCAGCGCTATCAGATCACTGCTGACACCTCACCTACCACCCCCAGGGTTTTAGCACGGATCAGAAGTTGAGAGGGAGAAGTCAGGCGGATGCTTGTGAGTTTGTACTGCTGTACGGTGGAGTTTGGTGTGTGTGTGCGTGAGTGAGAGAGAGAGAGAGAGAGAGAGAGAGAGAGAGAGAGAGAGAGAGCTCAGAAACTTCTTCAGCTGTCAGAAAACGGGGGAAATTCAGCCCCATCTCAAGGTTGCTACACTTACAAAGGCGACATATGAAGGACATGTGTTTGTGGAATGTTGAGTTGCACATCTGATAGCTGTGTTCAGTCAACGAGAGGAAAACTGATGGGGGAAAATGAGATGTCAACGTGAAGACACAGGCAATGTAGCGTATAGACAGCAGCCACACACACACAGTCTTACATACATAAGAGAAGGTTAATGGCACTTTTTTTTTATCAGTATTCTGATATCTGAATCTGAATATCATGGAAAAAAAATTCCCTGAATTTAATTAAAACAGTGTAAATTGTTATTATATTTATATATAAATGTGCATTATTATTATTAATATTTTTAGATTCATTTGAATATAAACGGAAATTTTCGAGGCTTTTGTGTTCTAATTTTGATAAATATGGCATACAAATAAAAAAAAATCCAGTATCTCAGATTTGACATTTATTGTATTTATACTCCAACCAGACACGAAGAATTGTAATATTTTGAGATACAGAGCTTTAGGCTTCAGTTACTAAAATTAAAACAAAGTTTTCCTTGATCTTTTAAATTTTTTTTTTTGCTGCACCTATAAGTGCATACAGTACAGGTGTTGATTGAGGGAGTGAGATTGAACGGGTGAGATCCGGTCTTTCGTTCACTCCATCTCCATTTGACAGGCTGCTGACGTGCAGCGAGGTGAGAGACCACTCTGATCAATGTCTTCGATCTACAGTCACTGACGGTCACTAACACACTTGCAGACCAATCCTTCATGATTAACAAATGATGGTTAAACTCATCTCAATCAGCTATCTGTCACATTCAACAGCTCTAGAGTTCACTTTAACTGTTGTCTTTAATTCAGGGAACGCCATGACCAGCAGTCGTAATAATAACTCATGACAATGTAATTAGACGGTAATAAAACTCGTTTCATGGGCTGTTTAAGTGTTATGTCCAAAGGTGTCGGTGGAGCTCTGTTATGAGGAAAGAGGTTCGATAAGGACTGACCATCGCGTTTCTTTCTTATTACAACGCTGACAAACTTCACTTTTAATGAGTGATGAGAATATATGTATTTTGTAAACATATACACGCACACACTTTCCTATCTTGGTTTAATTTCCTCTCTCGCTCTCTCTCTGCTGCCATCGGCTGTCAGTTGAAGCAAGCAGCCATTTTTCAAACAAACAGTTTATTGGGCATGTGTCACTCAGATTGCAAAGCACACAAAAATTGATCATGCCGGAGTCCAAAGTCAATACAAACTAAAACCAACTCCATTTTGCTCAGCAGTTCCAAACATGCATGCTACAACAGCGTACAGCGCACTGGTGCTTGAGTATGTGTGACTAAGAGGCACATTACCAAACCCCATATACACGCAGTCAATCTATCATTTATAATTCATGAACACCTCCTCTCGATTTAATTGTACATTTCAAGTTTTAATTACATTCCTTCATTGTGATGTATTCACACAATTTCATTAAATATGTTAAATGAATAAAGGTGAGACGTTTCTCCTGTCTCATTCCCAGCTCCCATATTTATGCTGTTTCAGTCATTCACCGTGATCGACAGCGAGCAGAGGGCGCGGATGTTTTAAATTACAAATGAATGTGCTGATATTATCTCGTATGTGTGGTTATTTGTTTCTGAATCTGTGTTTATCTTGTGAGGTAATTATGCTGATTGTTGACGTTTAACAAATATTAGCATATTTTAGTGCAGATGTTGAATAACTGCATTTGCAAAATGCTGATGGCAGTGGAGAGTTGAAAGAATAAGAACTTCCGAAACTGTGGACACCATGCTAAAAGAAGAGATGGAGAAACTGCACTTTATTTCCAGTGTACAAAATAATAATGTATTCACAGTGGGGATACAATTTGTATTTTCTTTTCAGGTTGTTGTAAAAAAACATTTGTTAGATTTTATTTAAATGGAAACCTGATGTGTGTCAAATGAACCTCCTCATTTATAGTGGTTTACACTGTGCTGACCAGTCACGTTTTATGTTGTATTTGTTATACGTGTAGTTTAGGACACACATGTCATCTGCACTGTTATGATGCGGCTATAGCGGACGTTGTTGCATATATAAACGATGTTAGTTCGGCTGGCTCCTCTCGATGTGGAGGAGCAGCGGCTCTACTCCGAGCTCCTCCCGGGTGACAGAGCTCCTCACCCTATCAGGGCGCCCCGCCACCCTGCGGAGGAAACTCATTTCAGCCGCTTGTATCCGAGATCTTATTCTTTCGGTCATGATCCAAAGCTCATGACCATAGATGAGGGTCGGAACGTAGATTGACCGGTAGATCGAGAGCTTCGCCTTTCGGCTCAGCTCCTTCTTCACCACGACGGACCGGTACAGAGACCGCATTACTGCGGCCGCTGCACCGATCCGCCTGTCAATCTCACGCTCCCTTCTTCCCTCACTTGTGAACAAGACCCCAAGATACTTAAACTCCTCCACTTGAGGCAAGGACTCTCCTCCAACCCGGAGGGGGCAGGCCACCTTTTTCCGGTCGAGAACCATGGCCTCGGACTTGGAGGTGCTCATCCCAACCGCTTCACACTCGGCTGCGAACCGCCCCAGTGCATGCTGAAGGTCCTGACTCGAAGGAGCCAACAGGACAACATCATCTGCAAAAAGCAGAGATGAAATCTGGTGGCTCCCGAACAGGACCCCCTCTGGTCCCTGGCTGCGCCTAGAAATTCTGTCCATGAAAATAATTAACCGAACCGGTGACAAAGGGCAGCCCTGCCTGAGACCAACATGCACCGGGAACAGGTCCGACTTACTGCCGGCAATACGAACCAAGCTCCTACTCCCAGCGTATAAAGATTGTACAGCCCTTAGCAAAGGCCCCCGATCCAAATACTCTAGGAGTACGTCCCACAGGATGCCTGTAGGCCCACCACCCGCAGGAAGGCTCAGAAGGGGCCGGTGCAATGTGGTTTGGGTGGCGGCCGCGGACGAGGGCCCCGGCGACCCAAACCCCGGACAATGACTCTGGCTATGGGGACATGGAATGTCACCTCGCTGGGGGGGAAAGAGCCCAAACTTGTGCGGGAGGCTGAGCGGTACCGGCTAGAGATAGTCGGGCTCGCCTCCACACACAGCTTGGGCTCCGGAACCCAAATCCTTGAAATCTTAGTCAATGAGTATAAAATATATGAATGCACAGTAAATGAGTAAATCTATACATTTGCATGAACATTTCTACAGTGAAAGTTTTACGAATAAACTATGAGCAGCTGAGATGTTTCCTTCTTATAAAACTTATAAATTTTCCTTTGTGAAGTTCCTGTGGCTTCAGCTGAGGAGGCAAAATGTCAGTGAACATTGTTCCTGTTAATGCGTGAATCAGACCCTGTCAGCTGCCTTCTGGCCTGACAAGCAGACCAACATTTGGACACTTGTCATTGCCTCACAGTTTCAATATCTCAGTATCTCACTGTGTTGTTTGTGATGGCTGACTGACATTCAGCTCTGATGATGAACACGTTCATCCTGAAGGTGATTTCCCCATTTTCAGATTGAACTTTTTCTTTTCACACCAGTCTCTTTTGTACTACTTTTACTTTATCTTTACTATTGCAGGAAACTCAACATATAGATGGATCTTATAAACACCCGACTTAGCAGCAGGATTTTGGTGTCCAGTTCACATTTGCCACCAGGTATTTCTTCTTAGTGACAGTAAACCAAAGCTTTAATACAAACTGAGAATGTTGCAGTTCACAATTTTAGGGTTGAACATGACCAATGTTGACCATGTTCTGCTTTGTTATAATGTAGCATCAGTACCTGTGGTGGGAGACACTTTGTGAAAACGGGTTAAGTTAAAGGTTAGCATCAGGGGCAGCACAAATACTTAAGAAAACATAAGAATGAAACTGAATACAGACTTAAAGAGCATAGTTGAGGTCATGAAGGTATTTACAGTGTGCACGGATGTCAGACACAAAACGCTGTGGCAAAGCATTTCAATTTGATGACAGTGGGCGAGAGCAGCTTTCTCCATTGAATTATGTTTATAGTATGAACTATTCCCATATTGACTCTACACAATTAATGGCCATAGAATTGTGTCGTGGTATGAATTGTATGAATTGTACCCCAAGCAACCTTACATCCTATCCTGAGATCTTTTCTTCCTTCATCAAACTAAATCCAAACACAATCCTCACTCAAAATGTAATACAAACATTTCCGAGCACGTTGACATTCTGTTGCTAACCAGTGAGTCGTACACTCACACAACAAACGTCCTGTCTCTCACAGGACAAGGGGAAGTGTACAAGTAGCACTGCAGGTATGCTGCGTGTCTAGCAGGTATTTTCTCCTCTTAACAGATGTCAAACCCACATTGCCGCTATTTTTTTGACAAGCCTGTTTCCTTCTCTCTTTAGTTGACATGCAGCATGGATTCTTACTTCTTCCATTTACACTGAGGAAAACATGGAAAAAGAAGCTCATCCACCTCATCGAGTCCATCAGAGGGAGAGCGGGAGACAGACAGCAGGAAGTGTTTGAAAGCACAGGAAACACATCTAAAAACAATTTCCATCGTTCGACCCCACGCCATCTCAATCGTCACTCACTGCCCTCCCCGCACACACTAAAACATTTATACATCCCTGCCTGTCTGCTGATGGTTCTGCCAGTGAATTATTTACAGTGGAAATGCAGGAACAATCTAATTGAAGAGAAGGGATCTTCACTGCAGGTGAAACTCTGTATATTTCCCTTTCGAAATAAAGACTGAACTCAGTGGAGTCATATTCTGTCTCTATTGTTTGTACCACTTTGTATTCGTAAAGTGCCCAGTCTGCAGCTGCTAACAATTACACTGACGTCTGTAGAATGTGTAAATTAAGGTTTAAAAAGTACTTTTTCTTTTGCTTCATAGGCCGTTTGTGCCGTTACGTCTGAGGATGTTGGAAACAAACGATGTTGTCACATTTAGTCAATGAACACCACTGAGCTTAAAAGGACAGAAAAGGAGATATATTGATTTTTATTTTCATGCTTCTGTGGATAACTTCTCATGTCTTAAGTCTTGTTTGAAGTTCAAGCCAAGGCTAATAGACCTGTTTGCACTGAGGGATGAATGTTCATATTAAACTTGTAATATGAACCAAATATGACTTTAACTTATTAAGTCAAATACTGGATCCACTTCAATTACTTTTTAGGATTTTTTCAGCCTGTAGAGTTCCAGACTAAATTACACATTCTTGCAATGCCATTTAATTTATGTGTGACGTTTTAGTGCTCATCAGGCGTTAATGTCATCAGACATTATTGGATTTATTTCCTGCTTTAGAGCTATAGCCCACTCAACACCCAAACAGATGCAAAGTGGTCTGCTGTTTTGAAATATTCCTTTGCAAATAGTGGGGAAATAGAAATGGAAATTCTGTCTGCTAGTGTATATTACAACATATGGATGCACTGTTGATTAAAAATGCAGACAGTATTTTAAAATAAACACTGTCTGTACCTGTCACCATATGACATTCTAACCACACCACAGGGAAAACACGGATTGCAGATGTCACTATCATGCTTTCAAAGGTAGCTCATTGTTTCAGACTTTCCTGGTTTAAACCCCAAATGTGCACATCCAAAACATTTACTGCCACCAAATGCAGACAAAAAAACATTTTGCGAAACATCACATGTTTGAGGCAAGTTCCTTACAGCGCATTCCAGATTATGGATTAAAAAAAAGTTTGCTCACACTGCAGGATAAATATTGGCTGGGGACATCACAGTTACCACTGACGAGATTCTTACCGGCATTGTATTGCACATGTACGCTCTGAGTTACACACACAAGCAGTGCTCCCTGCTTTGAAGTGCTGCATCATGGGGCTGTAATGGAATTCTATAGCTTACTGCTGACTGGAGGCTTTGGGGTGGATGGATGGAGCAATGGATGAGTGGAGAGAGAAATGAAAGGGAGGTGGGAAAGGTAAGGAAAATTGATTGAGGGAACAATATTGGACTGTTTCTGTGTTCATGTGTTTGAAGAGCTGTGCCCCGTGGTTCCAGGAGGTGTGTGTTTGTTTCCTGCAGTCAGTGTGTGAGACACTAAAGTATAAAGGTTCAGATTCGTTTTTTTTATTTTTTGTAATTTTGTTGTTGTTGTTGCTGTTTTTTCAAAACAAACTTGTCCACAACTTCAATAAAACTCCCCAGGGAGAGGATGTAAGTGAATGCAACACCTCCTGCCCTTCCCCCTATTCACTTTACGTTTTAGCAGGGGACAAGAGGTTTCTGTAAATTACCTTTTGATTCATCCCCTTTAATTATGCAAATAGGCTTAATTATCTGTAGTGACTCCAGAGTGTTCTGGAATGTATTCATTAGTCTGCACAAAGAGCTGTGAGAGTATTCATTGAGGGGTACTCAAGCGTGTATAATTTACTGCTCTCCCCTTTTTGTGCGTGCAAGTGTACGATGCGTCCAACAAGGTGTGTGTGTGTGTGTGTGTGTGTGTGTGTGTGTGTGTGTGTGTGTGTACACGCACCTGTTGCTCCAACTTGTCCATTCTTCATGCCAATATGAAACGTTTCTGCTACGTAGTGTTTAGTTTATAGGAAAAAATACAGAATGTTCCATGACTACAACTCTCTCACTGAGGAGACGAATTCAAAATAAGAGCTTTTCTTTGTCCTGCGCTTTCACCTTTGTATATCTGAGTCCACAACCTTCCACGTCATCTCAGTTCTTTATTTGTCTCAAATAATCAACTCTTGAGTTTGACCCAGGTTTATCAATGCCTGCACAATATCAGAAATTAGCGTCTGTGGTCCAATTCAAGTCTCAAGTCAATGTTTTATCTGTGATAAAGGTCTGA
Organism: Lampetra planeri; assembly: GCF_965212315.1. Lineage (NCBI taxonomy): Eukaryota > Metazoa > Chordata > Hyperoartia > Petromyzontiformes > Petromyzontidae > Lampetra > Lampetra planeri. The sequence continues at coordinate 11,922 of NW_027614758.1, read as the reverse complement.
ACATGGCTGAACTGTTTCTACTGTTATTCTCACACTGACCATGATTTCCTTTCCAGGAGCGAGGTGGGGAAAAACAAGGCATTTGTCTCCAAATACGATAAACTGATATCTCTTTACTGAGATAAAACAGTGATTGTTGTTAGCAGCCAAATTGTTCTCTTCCTGAAGCAAAAAAGAGAATATTTGTCCTTTCCTCAACTCATCTTAACTGATGACTTAACTGCGACAAGCATTTTTCATGTAAACTTTTTTATCCAGTAGTGTAGGCTATGTTGAAATGCAAAGGCGTCCTTATTCATGTGCTATTCAGAACTTTGGGCCAGTCCTAATACACCCTACCCCTAAATTTTGTCTCTGTGAGACATGTTCACTGGCTGTGACTTTGTTCTCCTGAGGTTTGATAGTACAAACTGCGAGTGAGTGGAATTATGCAAAATAAGTCATTAAACTGATGACCAGTGTCTGCAAACACCAGCACAAATGAAAGTATTCCGACTGACTTCCTTCTGTCTTCTTGATGACTCTGTCCTTTACCCCCTGATTAAGATTTAACACCTGGCACCCTGTGCTGTGATGATGAAGTGAATTTCCAGGCACCTGAAGTTTAGAAAAGAAATATTTACACCATATAGTTGTATGTTCAACTATATATCTAGATCTAGTTTCTGGACTGTCACTAAGCTCTCTCTCTGTGTGTGTGTGTGTGTGTGTGTGTGTGTGTACTACACCAACCAAACTGACAATAACAATAATTAGCAACAAGTCTCATTAATTACAGTGGCGCCACTCGTTGTTGCTTCCATTGTCAGTATTGACTGGACTAAAGTCCCCTGTGTTTGCAGTGTGACAGAATTCAGCAAAGTGATGAGTGTGAGTTCCCTGTCTCCCCTGCCTCTGCTTCTCATCCTCGATCTCTTCTGTGTTCTGTTATCTTCTTACTACAACTTGGCATTGCTGCTCCACACTAAATGCCAACAACTGAATACTCATCACAGCGACCCCTCCCTCCCGTCTCACAGTCTCATTGCAGACAGGTTTTTGTTTTTTGTCTCACTCCATCCACTCCAGAGATTAGCAGAAGATTTGATGACCAATTTTAGGAAAGTGATTCAGATCCAGGATCATTCTGCTTCTCCACCCATCAAAGAGCTTAGAACTGCTTCTGCTTTTTTGTTTAATGTTAAAGAGGGAGGAAGATTGTGTTGTTCTCTGAAACATGTCATCTGAGAGGAGTGGTGGGACAATGGTTGGGTGAATAAAAAAATCATAATGTTGATTTAATACATAAACGAAGAATCTGCCACCCACTAAAAGAATCAGTTGCAAGTCATCTTCGTCAAAAGACCATAAATTAAACCCTTTATTTCAAAACTTATGAAGAATCTTCCAACATTAAAAACGAGGCAAATACCTGGAGTCACTTTGCATAAATAATTCAGTTTTACCCTGTTTACTGAAAATGCTTTGTCATTCCAAATCAAGAACTTATCAGCAACAAGACATGAGAATGATGGAAAATAGCTGATGATTACCTGATAATTATCGTCTCAGTAATGATGCCTCATGTATCAAAGGCATATAATGCCAATCTTTGCTCTACAGTCCAATAATCAATATGTTGCATGAATAGATCATTTTCTTTAACTTAAACATTCTAAAAGTGTTTACTTCTGCACGACAGGTTTTTGTACTGTTTCTTAAAATGTATTCCCTTGATGTTCCTACAAGATTGTAGTAATGGATTCTCAGAACAGAACCTCCTGCTGGAGATTACACCAAACAATATTTCAACATTTGATATATCATCTCATGGAGGCATTTAATCCGTGAGCTGAAATACTGTTCAGGTGGGGTGAACGGATGAATCCAGACGTGAAAGACTGATTCTTACTGCAGTTATTATAAAGTTCCTTTGGTGGGTAATTTGGGAGGGTTATTAGAAATGTTGGGATGTAAGTGAGAGGTAAATAGCACTGGTGTGTCCGTCTGTACTGACCACAGTAAATACAATGCATGGATTGGCTCTGATGTTTGTGGACAGGATGCACCAGAAGCCTGCTCGTCATAAAGAGTTAATCTTATCTACTTTCATGCTTCCACTAACACCAATGCCTCAGCAGACGTTATCTGTCTCTGTGCGTGCGTGTGTGTATGCATGCGTGAATGTCAGTAGGTGTGTTTGATGAAAGTGACAGGTTGAGACCGTCATGTAAAGAACCCCTAGGGCCAACACAGCTTATCAGTCCCACACACACTGTTCTTGCTCTTTTGCTCTTTTTAAATGGCACACACACACACACACGTTTTAGCTGAACAATATGTCACACTGATCTGTAGAGTCTGTGACCTGCTCCAATTGGCTCTATTCTCCAGGTCTCAAATGTTGTGTTATTTTCAGGCCATCACTTCACTATAGTATCTCAGGAGCCCCCCTCCCCTTATTTTTGGCTGACTCTTCCTCCCCTGCCCTAATGTCAGGATCACAGGAATCAGATCCCACTTGGAGCTCCTTCCATGTATTGGAAGCTATGACAGAAAACCAAGTTGGGCGCCTCGATGATTTTAAAGACGATGTTTGATTTATGCCTGCAAGATGTATAGCTGTTCATGGTTTTGACTACCACATTCAATTTATGAATATGACAACCATTCGTGTCTATATGTTAAAAAAATACAAAATACAACAGTTTCATACCAAACTATATCCATATCTTAAATTACAACGTTGACACTGTTATATGAGGTAAAGTGCAGCTGCAGCAGAGACAGAGCTGTCAGTGGGCTACAGTATCATCAGCCCAGAGTGTTACAGCAGGATTACAAGTATTTGATTAGTGCAAATGTCTGCTCTAGGATAAGTCAGACTAATATAAAAAGTTCAACAACAGGATTATGGGATTAAGTCCAATATTGACCCAATGAGGCCATTTTGATAAGCACATACACACATAGTCCTTAACTCAATAGCTGCAATTCTCATTTTACATGAAGGCATGAGCCAGTACAGAGACAGACCAGGAGAGGGGGGGGGGGGGGGGGGGCGCTGGTGGAAAGAAGCAGGAAAGGAGAGAAATCATAGAGGACAGAGGACATCACAAATGCAACTACTGTGTAGTGTAGTACGTAAAATGTACTGAATGAGTTGATTGCAAAATATGTATTTCTGTGTAGCTTTGATCATGTGAAGATGAGCAGCACATCTGTTTAACAGACACAAAGATCAATCAACATTCATAAGCAATACAAAGGTAAGGTGGATGTGGTCCAGTGTGGATCAGACAGGTATCGTTCAGCGTTAGGTCGTGGGTGACTGAACGGTGTGCTGACCATGTGAATACAAACTCGCCTTCACCTGCCTGGCATACATTCTTTATTCATATATGTGATATGTGTATTAGAGTTATTCCCATTATATATGTTTTTACCATGCAACCCTGCTGCTGTTCTCTTCACTTACATCCTTTGCCTGGAGGGAAATATTTCTCCACCACAAGTTCTTGCAAGCTGAAGTGTGGTTCCTCTCCTGCCATGTGTTGCTGTACTTATAAATAATAAACCAGCCGTTCTCCAACATTAGTCAAACTGTGTGGCCTGTTGGCGCTCACAAAGAACTGCTCAATGGCCCTGGTAATATAAATTTCAGTTACAGTTCAGTTCATCTATCTGATCTCTTGGCCAGCAGCAGTTGAACTGGCATCTGCTTTTAGCAGTATTCACATTATGACCACTGTTAACCAGAGAACATATTGACTAATCTCAGCATCATCTCTGTATTTTTAGCACAGTCACATATGACGAGATAAGCTATAATATAATATTTGGAATTCAGCATCAGACCTGCCAGATACATAAGAGAAACCACCTGATTCCTTGCAGTGTTAAATGTTGTGTGTAACTACATGACTATGAGAGTGGGTTGGCATCAGGAGTGCTGTGGTACAACTTCAACAAACCTCACAAGGCTGACTCATGATTGGATTCAGACACAGCTTGAGAAACACCTTGCGAGCAGTTGACAAGAAAGGTGAAAAAGTTTAAGCTGTCATATTCTGGTGTCAAACCCCCCTTTATTCCTTTTTCTCTGTGTAATTACAGCAGTCGGCTCCATAGGCAGTTTCTGTTTCTCACTTCTTGTGCGTGCATATATGTGGATTTATACTCGTTAATCTTTGAATGACATGCACTAACAATGTGGTAAAGCTCAGAAAGAGCCTAGGCCATGAAACAGGCACACACACACACACACAGACACACACACACACACACACACACAATGTGACGGTGGAGGGCCATAGCCTGGAGAGGATCCAGTGGGAGATTAGCCAAATCAGAAGCAATTTAGAGAAAGGCAACTTTAATGCAGCACAACGCTAATGCTGACTATGTGTGTCATGGAGTGAAAAGATCAATGTCTACAGCCTCAAACTTAACCAAACCTAATTACCGTTTGCAACTTTCTCAGTCTGAGCCCTGTGTTTCATCTCCCTCATCATCTAATTCACAACAGGCTCAGTCCTGACAGCCAGTACAAACATGCATCACTGGTGGTTGCTTGAATAAAGTATATCTTCATGTTTCGGCATTTCCACAGCGGATTTCTCTGAATGCCTCTATATTTAATCCTATATTAACCTTGTCTTGTAATACTTGAAATGAAATCATGTAGAAATTCTTATCAGCTTGTCAGACTGGATGGCTTATGGGCGCATAGCAGGCGCAGAAAAGTCAAGTTTATTTATCAACAGGCATTGACTCACTGCACTTGCAGATATTAAATGTCCAAAACGATATAGAAGGGTATTGCTCTATAGATATAGTAAGCCTTTTTTTTTTTTTTTTAAACTATAAGTAGTGAAGACATGAGATTGTGATCTTAGTTCAGGTAAGATGAGGATGAGGAGCGATGAATTCTTTCTCTTAATGGAAAGTTAAATATAGAAGACGTGTGCAAGACCCTTGGCTCATGTTAATACTGACATTTATTAGGCTTCACCATTGTTAACGAGACAAACATTACAATTTCAGTCCATCAAAAGCTGCATTGCAGTGTTCTAATCTGCCATAAATAAATTCATGAACCAGCTTTCAGAATCTGACTTTGATAGGAATGATCTAACTTTAGATACACGTCTGAGATGACGAAAAGCTCCCTTGGAGATATTAAATATGTACTTTTGGAAGTTATGATCAGGATCCAAAATCACACCCAAGATTTTGGCATGCTCAATAGGCTTTACACTCAGTAAACAAACTTTGATTCTGATGCTTCAATTTCTTGGGATCTTCTGAAAGAATTTCAGTTTTGTCCTCCAACAGATATTGGCAATGCAACAGCAATTCACTGGGCTAAGCTGATTGCGACAATCAGAACTGTATATAGAAGCATCATCAGCATAAAAGAAATTGTTCATTTCTACATTGTTAACTAATGGAGCCATTAAGGTGCAAATACAAATTAAACAGCAGGACTGGCTCTTGGAGAACACCGTAACTTACGGTCATTGTAAAATGATTAATAGTGCAAACCAAGCAACACGGCTCACAGCTAATTCGGAGCAGCAATCCATTCATGGCCTTTGTGATACATATGTAAAGAAGGATCAAGAACATTTAAACACATGTGCTAAGACCATGAGCATCTCCTAAAAAAAATATTCTCCAAATACGGACAAGAAAAGGAATGAACATCAGGTTATTCTCACCTACCTATGTGTATATATAAAGTGCTTAACAACTTAATAAGACTATTATCCAATGTGACGTTTATGCCACAGTTGTCCCAAAGTAACAGCATTAGTACAATAATGTTGTCATGGTTAATACACCATGTATATAGAAGCTCTTTAACCTAAATTTTGAATGCTGAAATATATTATTGCAATCCATGAAATTTAAAATGTACTCTTTTGTTTTACAAAAAATACACTAATGACATTTTATTATTTGTTGATTAAGATATCAAAAACTAGTTATAAAGAAACAAGAAATTAGTTTTGGTGTGTGAATGTTGTGCGTGATTAAAGTTGTAGTTCTTAGAGAACCCCAGTCAGTCGGCTCAAATTTGGGTATATAAAGGAGAAATTCAGTTTGAAATTCCTCATTTCAGTTCATTTGCCATATGGGATATGGTCTCCATGGCAACATGTACGCCTTTTTATGGGTACACAATTTTCTGCAGTCATAAACTGTACATGCAGGATAATGAGCTTTTAATAACCCAAATGGAATATACTGCAGAACAGTCTTGCTATGTCAGCAAAACGAGGGATTGTTGGTGATAACTGAGCATCAGACAGCCATTAAACCAGCTCATGTGTCCAGTACCAATGAAGGAAGAAAGGAAAGAATGCAATGTGTTTTTTTTTAGGTGCTGCGGCCCAGGTGCTCTCTCACCAAACGTAATTTTGTTGTACTGTACTTGTACTGCATTACGACAATATACGCATTCCATTCCATTCCATCAGCCAAATCTGAAAAGAAACTGCATGAAATGTGGACAAACTCACCTGTTGACTGAACTCCATGTCACGCCAGAAATGGGAAAAACACCACATGCATGAAATCTTGTTTACCAGCCCACTTTGAGACCAGGCTTCAATGTGCTGCATGCATATCAATATGCCTGCAGTATGTTTAAGATTTTCTGAAGGGAGATTTTTCCTGCAATACACTGTGGTCCCTAAACACTACTCTTTAATCTTATCAGCTCCTTAATCACATTTGTCAAACTTTATATGGAAATCGACAGTATTCCATATTGCCTTATCTTTTAAGAAATCTGTCTGCATTGTCCAGAGGTACGTGAAGCAGGACGTACATTGCTGCAAAAGTTTATAAGTGGCATTTATTGAAGCAATCCAATCAACAAACTCTATTTAACAAAAGAGGGTATTTCATTAAAAACTGTGCTGTACTACTAGAGAACACAATGTAAAATGAAATTGATTCTTTTGAATGTATTCCATAAGATAAGGACGATAACCACTAATTGTGTCTTGAAAATTTGTTATCGCACTGTAGGGATTCTTGCTGCCATTCTTTTACTGCTCTACAGCTGATTCCTATCTTCATACATCTGTGGTTTGTCAGTATAAACTGTTTGTCCTTCTGCTTTTCTATCCCTGCTGCTTTCCTCTGCTTCTCCCTTTCTCTCTGTCTCTCTCGTCTTGTATTCCCTCTCCCCCTTGCTCCCTTTGTTTCAGCCCTGGTTGAGGCAGAAGGCCATCCACGTGTAGCCTTGGATATGCGCAAGGTTTCTGTGCCTGTAAAAGGATGTTTTTCTTCCGTCCCTAAGAGCTGCTCATGAGAATGTTGGGTTTCAATTCGAATAGTCTGCTAAGTGTCATGAGAGACATGTTGTTGTGAACTGGTGTTATACCAGGGGTGTCAAAAATTGGTTGATGACTTTGCAAAAAGTAACAGCTACAGAGAAAACCTTCTAGCCCAATCTAGGCAATTAGATTCCCATTTAATTGGGCCGAAGGTGGCCCCAGGACTAAAAAATGATTTGACTCCACTTTGCTATACAGTCTAACTTGACTTGACTTGAGAGGCTCAAATAAAATGCATTGACATTCTTTTTTATGGTTTTATTCATTTCATATAATACTGACACATGTACTCTATAGCGGTTAACAGGCGTTTAAAAACACAGATATTAAAACCAGTATAGCATCAATTCATTTACCAGCCCACGGACCATTTTTACACGTTGTTTCAATATACCACATGAATATATTCAAACTGATATATCAACATCTATGTGGTATTAGGCCAATTTAACCCTGAACTGATTTTGTCCTTTGTCAAAAAACAGTGCAGCCTTCCCATTAGAAAAAATGGCATGTGGCCTACTCACTATCGAAGGTAAAATTTTCCTATGGAAGTGGAAAACAAGAGATCGAGGTTCACTTTCAGAATAAGGAAACATTTTGACAGCACTGATTGTGTCATATGTGGCACACTTCAATTTAATTGTGTCAGCCAGAGAAAACGAGGCCTAACGAGGCAGGTCTGGATCTATCCATGTTTGTTTGCTTAATTTTTTTGTTGTGACATTTGTAATACAGTGTCACTGTCTAATATCCCCTTTATTCCCAGAATGCGTACAGAACACAACTAAGCCATAGAAGAGAGGAGAAAGGAATAATACAGTTGGTTGTACGGAAAGTTGTCTTTTTCTTCTAATCCAGTGTTGTTCAGCTTGAGGATGTTTAGCAGTCAAGGAGTGTGTGTAATGCAGTCTTTTCCAGCAAAGCACCGAGGACATTTAGGTGGGTTTAGGGTGATAGCAGGTTGTACTTAATACTGTCTTTCTGGCCACTGTTCCTTGATGTCCTCAGAAAAATGACAGTTGGATCCTTAGAAAAATCCGTCTGTGTACATTTCCCTGCTAACTTAAGGTCCGTTGTGCTGTGTTAGTACCTCCAGAACCATCGTCTTCGTCTCTTGACACAGGAAGGACTATCGGGTTACCTGAAACCAAGAAAAAATCAGTCAAAGTGAGGACAATAGTCCCAAAAAATGTTTAAAAGCAGCCTAAATGGTCTGAGAAAAGTGAAGGTATAATTCGCTTTTTGGAAATAATGGAAAATTACTCTAGTTGGTGAAGCAGCAACAACATGGCTAGCGTGATCTCTGTCTCCTCTGGCAAGAAACTAATCAAGACACAGCTTGAGTAATGGCAGACGGCCCACAATGCTTCACTCTTAGCACCTGGCCCACCGCCATGTCATTTCGTCTGTTTGGCGGCTGCTCTAATCACATGGTTCCTCTTTCTTCAGCTATCCATCTTTCCATTTTCTTCGCTCCTGCACCCACTTTTCGTTTATTTCAAGCTATTAGGAGACATTTTCGACTGGCCAATACTTGGCCGTCTGATAGACCAGGCTGTCCCAAACCGCTTTGTATTCCTGCGTCTTTTTCGATATTGTGTCTCCCATTCGCTTCCCCTCTTTGCCCCAATACATGCTATCCCTCTTGTATTTCCTCTTGAGGGGGTTGATCGTTTGTCCACATGAGGTGCCAGCTAGGTGTGAAGGCCAGCCATAACTGAAAGAGCTCAGAGCAACCTTCCCTCCCAGCTGGCAGCTGAGATTGTTCTTCTATATCTGCTCTCTATGGCTCCAGGCCACCCTCCCTGGGCCCGCTCCCATTGCCTTCAGGCATCCACTCCTGTGCCTGATCAAAGAGGCTGCAGGCGTTTGTTGTCACGCCAGTTCACTATGCACACACATCTCTGCATCTCTGTGCCTGCTACGCTTTTAGGTTGCAAAGTCCCTTCAGGTGCTCATCCAAAGCCTGTTTAAATATGCCTGTAGGTGACACTTTCTGTGCCCAATTAAAAAGTGGATTTAGGTAGTGAAATCTCATTTTGCAAAGCACACACACAATGCTCCAGTGACATCTCTGTGGACCTTTTCTAAGCCTTTAAGTGCCACATTTGCTCTTAGTGGCTCCACAAACACTAAGACCATTAGTGCTCAATATGAAGCAAATGTGCCTTTCACAACATTGTGCACACTTACTCATTATTCATAATTAATGCCGTATACTTTCATTACTTAAATTGTTTGAACCAGATTCAAAATGCTGCAGCAAGACTCCTCACAATCACCAGGAGAGTATATCACATCACACCAGTTCTCTAGCTTCAGTGAATAGACTTTAAAATATGTCTGTAAGAGATGGTTCAGGGCCAAAATACATGAACATTCTTCTGTAAAGCTTTGAGACAGACCTCAGACAGACCTCTGCGACCCTCTGGGACATGTCGGCTATGTGTCCTCGGTGTTAGAACTTGGTGAAGTAGTGTTAAGTTTCTACCATCTATCTGGAATGAGCTCCCAGGAAACGGCAGATTGGGCAGATTTGGTCCTTACAATCAAACCTTAAAACTCTTTGCTGACTAGATTTTGAAAAAATGCATCATAACTATTAATCCAATATGTTGCTTTTTTAAATACTTATAATTGGTTGTATTTCCTTTTAATACTGTGAGTTAGTGTCCTTTTAACTTGTACTGTAGCTTCAGCTACAGTACTGACTTGAAACAGCAGATTGATATACTACAATTTGTCTGCTACATTGTACAGACACACACACACACACACACACACAGACCCTCTCTCTCTCACACACACACAAACACACACCTCGATGTCTATGGCAGCTTAGTGGCTTGACAGCCAAGCTGTGTCTGCCTGCTCATCCATATTATTTATTATTTGGCATGAATCGAGCTGTCTTCTGTCCCCTCCCTCTCTCCTCCCTCTGCCCTCCTCTTTGCCTCCTTTTCCTGTATTCCCATCCAGGGATGGAGGGATGACTGGACAGCGCCAAACCCTCTTTTGTATTCTTGCCAGATTGTTGTTCAGAGGCACAAGTACAAGCTCCTTGCCGGCTGACCACTCACAGTAGTCTTGTTTCAAGTATTTTTTTTTTGTTTTTTGTTTTTTTTAAATTCTGTTCTCTACCTATCACCTCCTGACTTCCCTCTGCATTCTCCACTTGTTATCCTTTCGTTCTCATCCATCTCAGAACGCCTCTCTCTTCCATTTTACTGCTCTCTCTCTCCCCCACTCCATCGTCAATTTCAATTTACGAGCCGGTCTTAATGGGACTATAAGAGAGCGTTCGATGCTATTGATCTGGATGCTTGCGCATCTTGACCTCAGTGTACAACACCAGAGGGGGGGAAAAATACTTCTTTCATCATCTGGCAAACACATCAGTGAACAAACACACATGCAAGCACATATAGATCATTGATCAAAGACCTGAATGAAAGAGACAGCAAATATTTGTGCTCTTTCAAGCTACGTCAGAGTCAATGAAAAGGAGATGGATGGTTCTAGATCGTATATTTTTCTGAAAATTACAAATCCACACTATTGTCATCATGCAACTAAATGCACAACATCAGTTATACGAAGCAGCCTTGCTTACTGAAAAATAATCTTTATATCTGATCGACCCTTATGCGCATCTCGTTAGTTATGCTGATACTTGGTCATATGCCAGTCGTCTGCCTCGCACTTAATTCTGAAGCTTCAGTGACATTGCGGAGCAGAGTGACAAAATGTCTGACATGGGCCAGCAAAGCAGTCAGGGTGAGAATGAGAGGAGGGGTGCTTGAAAACAAAAGAGACAAAGAGTATAACTTAAGGCGGTGAGATCCACTTTGCTAGGTGAGAGGTGAGCAGAGGGAAAAGTAAGAAAGGAATTCTTAATCAGTCTGGTGTGCAGGAGGACTGCCTCCGAGTCTTTTAGACAAAGATTGAAAAAGCAGACCCTATGTGAACAGGCTTTTCTTATCCCTCATTTACCCACGGAGATGCACTCTCCCGCCATTGACCACGCCTGCCATCAATTATTTAGGCAGAAAACAAAGGTCTGAACCCGGCCATGAATAATGGAAGGTGAGAAGGCAGCGAGACGGATGGAGGTTAGACAGAGAAGCATACAGTGACAAGAGGCGAATCTCCCTCCTCTGACAGACAGCTAGGGGCTCGCTCAGGATGAGTCACTGAAGAGAAGCCAACAGGTGTGAATGTGGGCTGAAGTGGAAAGAGAAATGTACTTACACACACTGAAGGACCACACAAGATGGGCAGTACGAGAGAAGGAGGGAAACATGGGGGGAGAGAACATGCACAAAATGTATTAGGGGTGAATGGGAGCATAAAGACTATCGCAAGGTCAATTATTACTCTGGTGCATCTGATGTGGTGAGCTGTTTTTGCATCGAGTCAGATGGCATGCCAGTCAGATGCAGGGAAGCAGGGCAAGCGGGAGTGAAGGGAATCTGTGTGTGTGTGTGTGTGTGTATGTGTGTGCCTCATTCCTGTTGGCCTTGTTTTTCTTCAGAGAATGTTTGATGTTAGATCCAGGATGGGCGGAAGGAGAAAGTAAGGAGAGACA
>NW_027614757.1:0-22066 GCF_965212315.1 Lampetra planeri | reverse complement strand
GAAATGTGACTATTGTAGCTGTAAAGTGCAGCTGCTGCTACGGCCCTGCAGTTCTAACAGGAACCATCAGTACCTCATCAACAACTCACTCTGGCAAGATGCCATTATTATTTGATTTTTTTTTCCCCATTGTTGTGTCATTCCATTGTATTTTCAATAAATAACAGTGATCTGCAGACTTGTATCAAGTAAATCTCTAAATGACCATACAGGCTATTTTCTTTTGAAATGCAACATCGCCAAGTGGATCCTGAATCATTACATCCTATATCCATATATATATCCATATATCCATATATATCCATATATCCTTTTCAAATGTTAAATGGATGGAGAAAATGAAGGCATATTTCTATTACTTGTATGTATGTAGGCAAATGTGATGTTGCGTGTTTCAGGTACATGTAGTAGAGGAGTTTATTGGATTTAGTGATCTCCAAGTGCTTTTCTACATACAACAATAACAATGATTTTGCTCCTGACAGTCTATTTAAGTTATGGCTTTGGACTCGAAGCATCATGCTTTCAAGATGTGCAGAAGCCGTTTGCACAGAATGACTGACATTGGCCTGTATTCATTTGAATATTCATTCATTCATTCATTCATTTGTTCATTCGTTCATTCATATTCTCCTTGGTATGGTTACAGTATAGATTAGACTTGCCTTTATTGGTAACATATCTTGATTTCAACTCAAATGTTTCATTCAGCTTCTCCATCCTCCATCCATCCTGCAGAGCATTTTGTCAGTGTGACATTTTTGTGTAAAAAACAATTCCAGTTTACCCCTGTAAATAACGTCCAGTTGTGTCTTACACCTGTTCAGAGCCTGCTGTGCTGCATATGAAAAAAAGAAAGTTGTAACAATGCTGTTTGCTTGTAAAATGAGGGAAAATCCACTGTCCAATAATGCACAAATCAATGTGGAAACCTGTGTGTGTGTGTTTCTTAAATCTTATTCATGCTCCATTTTTGTTTGCTTGTCGTGTGGCACTTGTGTAGTGCCTGAAGGCAAAACAGAGCCATGTAAATTTATTGATATACCGGTAACAGGGAATCACATTGACTCACAAGACATGTAAAATCATCTAATCATCTGTATTTGTAGCAATTAGGCAGAGCATATCTAGAAACAATGAAAAAAAAGTGAACTGGCAATAGGATTGTAGTAGCACTCAAAGTGACAAGTATTGATAAACAGTTCACTGTTGACTTTGCTGTCATACTAAGTTACTAATAAACAAGGAAGCCAAACTGAAAAGACAAAGGAACATTAGAAAATGACACCTTTATAATTCTTCAGGAATGCACCCGTCAACAGGAAAATAAAGGGGACTCACCTTTAAAGACAAAATTGTAAGCCTCATCCGACCCCATGTTCTGTCATTCACTGTTGCTGATCCAGTTTACTGCTGTGTCGCCTGCACTCACAGACTGATTGCAGGATGTAAGATGACACTGACTCACACCACAACCAACCTGCTGCTCAGATCCTCCAGCTTCAGGAAAGGAAAATGGCTGCACGAATATTTTGGCACATGAATGCCAGTCACCCTTTGCTTCCCTTCCCTATCTGCGTTAGGAGTAAACTGGCTTGTTCTTACAAGACATGTTGAGTGGATCCAGGTTGTTCTGCTACAGCGAGCAGGGTTTGTGCAGGGAGTGGTGGGGGAGAACTGGAGGTGTGTCCTAGAAATGGAGTGGGTGGAATGCAGGTTGGACAGGTGGGGCAACTAGTACATACAGCTGAGAGCATCGTCAGGCGCCTCCTGCTGTTGGTCTAAATATTGTACACAAGATGTCAAGATTGTTTCCTCTTCAAAATTCTTTTAATCAATTTAATCATTCATCATCAAGTTCTTTCAATTTCTTAATAAATGCAAAAAATAACTTTTAGGCTACTACTTGCTTATTTTTGCTACTACCAAAACACATGATGCTTGTCTAAACCTAAAGAGATTTTAAGTTTTATGCTGTAATACAAATACACAGAAAGGGTCCTGAGCAAAAAGAGAATTATTCTGTTCCACTATAATTTAACCAAAAGTCATTGGTTTCAAAGACTTTCTGTATGAAACCTTACACCAAAGATCCAGGAACCCTTCATGAGGCAATATCAACAAATATAATCTAGTTTTTGTGAGTTCAGGGGTCCTTGATGTGAAAGACAGTGCTATAGTAAAGAGAGGTATATTATTTCATCAGTGTCCAACTTCATTGTCAAAGAGAACTAACTTTTAAATTGTTCCATTCTTTCCTTCATATAGATTCTACTTCTTTGTGCCACCTCAGTGACAAAAACAAAATAACACTGCTTCTACATTCATTCAGAAATTATTTATTGTACACCTTTAAAATAAAACAACAAATAACTTAAACTGCACTTCAGAAACTCGAATGAATATTTGAGCACTGTGGATGCCATAATATGGAACACGCTGTGTTCAGGACACCTGAACTGAAGATGCAAGTTAATTAATAGAATAAATCAAACAGTCGTTTTACCAGTCTTTTATATACCAACTTGCATGACAAAGGAGAACAAAGAGTTAAAATACACACAAATGATAGTTTGTATACAATGATTACAAATCCACCGCTTCACGATTGCATACTCCCTCCAATATGCATTTGCACTTTACAGACTGTGACAGTCGTCCATCAGTGACCTGGATCTTATGACTTTTTCATTTCCTGGCAGACAGAAGCTACAGGCAGACCCTCAGGCTGGTCTCCCTTACGATGCAGCCACTTGAGTTAATGGTTCTTCCAGGTACTCGACCAGAGCTTCTGCCTACAAACAACACAGAGTTTAGAAAGGTCATTCTCAGCACGGGCAATGTCTAATGCACGGTGTCTAACTGCAGCATACAGACAGTCTCCGGGGTAATCAGCACCCTTAAATGCAGAGTAAATGTGGGAAAAACATTTACATTGGAAACTCAGTGTCTCAAGTCTACACCCCACACACCTGTTTTTGCTATAATATAGCTGTGTGTCCCTTTTCGGTAGAAGAACTAGCTTTGAGACTCTGGAGTGCACTGAGGAAGTTGACAAAGAGCGCTAGGAGGAATCCCTAACTGTTATGCTAGCTGGAGGCAACTACAGTTTACAGCCTAGATGGAAAGACAGCAAGCTCAAATCACAACTGCCTTGCAAGACTGGCCAGATCACAATATGGACATCACAGTCTGCAAATCTTTTCACAAGATGAAAATACTGTGGCATCAGCAGTAACAAACATGTTGAACTGTGAACCCTGATCATTTCTCCGTCCATTGGTGAACTCTGGACCAAACTGCTGTATATGTTTAAGTTGCTAAAAGAAATCCCCAGAGTCTGAGATTGGTCTCAAACAAGCACTTTTTCATCTCAAAAAATGGAAAAATTAACCAAAGTGAATGAGGTTGCTGTACCCCAAGAAATACATCAACTTGGCAAGGTCCATCATCTGTCTGTATTTATGAAATACGAAATGAAAGACTGCAGGACATCTGTGGGTGACCAATGAAGTCAGCACTGTTTGTTGTGTTAAAACTCTCACCTTGGCTTTTAGCATTCCAAAGCCCACTGTCTCTTTGGCGTACATACACAGCAGCAGGTTGGCGACCCGTGTTATGGCCACTCTTCCCTCCTGACAAAGAAAACATGAGAGAATGACAAAGTGTCCCTTAAAACGCGTTTTAGGTTTGCCATAGGTCAAGTCTTCCAGAGGCCACTGATAGATCATATAATCGAGCCGAACAAATACTGTTCTTACCATACAATCCATGAGTATGAATTTGAGTTTGTCTTCGTTGAAAGCCTGGTGGCCATTCTTGTCATAGGCTGCCCAGATGTTGCTGGCAATGGCAGCTGTGACCCGTGCATCAGTGTCTCCATACCCAGAGTAGGCCAGCAGTGAACCTTCGTTATTCAGCAAACTGATTAAAATGTAAAGGGAATGTTTAAATTAAAGGTTGTACTATAAGACTTAAGTATCATTATGAGCACAACGTATATATAACTGCCTGTGTTGCATACACAGTCAACAAACCCTCCATTAGTATTAAAAATCCATATGAATAATGAATATCATGGATTCTGGTCATATGATGGCCACAGTGCCGATGACAACACGTGTTTGTTGTATGGAGGTTGGCGGCAGCTCAGCGCTAAAGTTGACGTCTAACAGTGGACATCCGCCGACCTGTATATTTACGGACTAGCGTCAGCCGCTAGCTAAGCTAACCATACTCACAGTGTGCTCTGGACTCCGTTAGTGTTCGCTTGGCTGAGAACCTGCGTTAGAGCTTTTGGTCGCAACATAGTTACACACTCACGAAAATGGAGTAAAGAATAAACGACGGTTTATTGGATGACAGAATGACTTCCCTCTGACTATGCAGTGAGTGTAGTGGTCAGCTGACTTAGATGTTTTCCTTCTTTTCCGGGTGTTCTCCCAATGCATTGTGGAACTTCTTCTTCGTGTTGTTGTTGACAAGCGATCAGTTTTAAAGTGCATCATCGCCACCCTCTGGATGAGAGTGTAACAGCAGATATTGCAGCCGGGCTGCACGCCTATATATTCCAATGTGAACATTTATGAGTAGATGGAATAGATATGGAAACGTAAAGAAGTATAAATATGAAAAAGTGCTGTTGGAATTTTTAATTCCCACGTTTTGAAAAGTGCCCAATAAAGGGTTAAGTTTATATTGCTTCCTGATGTTGGAGGGAGGGCCTTCCCGGACTAAACAACAATAACTCCCGATAACAATTTTCCTGGGTCGACTCGGTTACAACGTCATTTCAATCAAATAGGTAAGTAGATTTTTATTACCCGAATGTATGAAAGGTAAAAGTAGTATTATGTTAGTAGTAGCAGTATGTTAAAAACTGCGCCTCCTTATCCAAACTACAGAAGTAAAGCAGACTTGCGCCTCTGCCTTGGACGGACCATACGCAGGCGACCTACGCCGCCGTCAGCATTTATTGTTTACGTTTACTTCACACTATATCGATTGAAATTGGATGCGGTGACTCTAACAAGATCAAGACCAAGTTTTCTGCTCACTTTCCGCTCACAATAGCCTTTTGCAGGGTGGATTTTTGTCGTCGTACTACTGTGAGAGGTCGGGAAGTCACGTGACGTACATTTCTGGAGCGACGCGCCTCTCAAAAATCTATGTGTGGAATTCTGAGTCGTCATCGACAAGTCACTTCTAAAACCCAAAGCACAACCTGGCGTGTCAACCCGGTCGACAAACAGTTTGACACAGAAAACCTTTTAGAACCACTGCGGAGCCGTAACTAAAGTTGATATCGATGATTCCAGCGACGTGTGTCCCCGTTTCTTTACCATTACATTTATGTCTGTAAAGCTATGCTAGCATGACAGGTGATGTTTTACTTGTTGAACCTGTTCAACCCTCTGGATGATAAAATGATAAAATGATAGGAAGAGACATTTTATTCTGCGAGTCCGTTGAATCTGGTGAATCATCCTTCACAGCTTCACCGAGACACACCCAGTAGTATTTCTGCCAAAAGAGGGAAAGGGGAGAAGTATTTCTTTTTTGGACACTGAACAGATTTTGTTTTGAATTTTAGGCATTATTGGATAAAATACAAAATAACAACTCCCATTTAAGCATTGTATTGTATCGTTAAATTTACAAATTAACATTTAAATTAATAGAAAAAGCCTCATAGCAAGAAGGTCCCAGGTTCACTTCCTGGCCAGGGCTCTTTCTGTGTGGAGTTTTCATGCTCTGCGTGGGTTCTCTCCGGGTTCTCCGGCTTCCTCCCACTTCCAAAAGCATGCTGAGGTTACTTGGTCACTCTAAATTGTCCGTAGGTGTGAATGTGAGAGTGAATGGTTGTCTGTCTTTCATGTGGCCCTGCGAGGAGCTAGTGACTCCAGCCTGCGATCCGTAACCGGAATAAGCAAACGAATGAATGAATGATATTTAATTAAATTTATTTATTTTTTTGACAACATATGTATATTTAACACAAATTGCACACTGCACACTACACTTCTGTGTATTTATTTATTTTATAATATATATTTATTTTTAATTCTGTGTGTTGTTGTATTACAGTGTTGTGCTGCTGCTGGAATTTGAATACCTAATTTTCTGCAGGGATCCTATCTAATCTAAGATAATATCATTCAGGATCTGGATGTGTGGTGAGATAGCAACATTTAACTAATTTAAAGTTTGTGCCCTTTTACTCTTCAGGAACCAGGAGGATGTCTGTGGCCATGGCTAGAGCGGAGGGGGTCAATGTGTTGACTGTGACCTTTGACCCCAAAAGTCATTGGCCTCCATTGTGCCAGATCCTTAATGGTTTGTGCTACAACCCGGTGTGCTGCTCTGTGTCTCAGTCCATGAGGAGCAGCCAGAAAAATTCACAGTCCTTACTGGGGGTGAGTTGAAGTATTTTATGTCCTACTTCTTTTTCCACTCTAACACTTTTTTGGTGTTATAATCGTGAGTTCAACTTCCCACAGACATCAGAGTTAGAGTATGTCACAATGACTTAATTTCTGTGTGAACACCAAGTTGTTTGCATTCCATAAAACACTTCCACTAGCTCTTGGTTGATGAACAACACTACATGGTATTCCACACTCAACTAGACCATAACAACAAACCTGTTGGTAACGAATAAATAAGTGCTGTGTGTATGAGTAATTAAAATGAACAAAAAAGACACCAAGTGCTAAAAAACACAGTTTATGCTGACAGCTAATGTCCAATGTCCCAGTTGGCTTGGACAGGTTGGGAGCTAAGGACAGTGTTCCACTGGCAACTTCCTATCTACAGCTCAGAAAACAACTCACGATATCGACATGGACAATAGGTGGAGCAAACTGAATATGCTAGCTCTACCAGTGACACTTGGTAATTATTCTGTTACTTGTTATAAGAGTTTTACAAGTGTTTGTTGTTGATGCTCTTTGTTCCCTGTCTCAGGCTCTGCATATCATGGTTGGACTGCTCAACATTGGCATGGGAGTCATATTCATTTCCAGTGGGGATGACTTTTGGTGGCAGTGGGACGTGTCTCCGTTGTGGTTGGGAGGATTGGTAAGTCAGTTCATACTGTGGTGAAATTTCTGGGGTCTGTGATGAGCTGAAGAAAGGCGTTCTCAGGAGTCATCGGACGTCTTATGCAGGGGTATCTTTACTGCAGCCCAGGGCACTGATGAGACAATTGGTAACGCTATGCAATGAAATATGGAATTTACTTCAAACATACTTCTTTTGGCATCATAGGAGCCAACAGAATTTTCGTTTCCTTAAAATATAGGTAAAGATGTAATGAATGTACTATGGTTCAGAGGGCAGCTATTACTTTACCAGTCATATAATAAGTTAAAAAACAGAAATATGATTCAGACAGCAACATGTATATATTGCTTATATGTGCACACTATGTCAAAGCACCTTTTGGCTACATTAAGATTTAAGCTCTGCACCGCACATTGCCCCTTTTAATGAGCTATGCAGGTAGCATGGTGGTGGTGTCAATACAGCCAACAACAAACAGTTGGAGGTGGTCACATTGATCAGGTCTCATACATCTCTATCTGTGTCCAGAGCTGCACGTAGAACATTCCTCTTTTGATCAGATTATTCAGGATAGATGAATATAAAAGGCCAGCAGATTTCCTCTTCCGGCAATCAACATTATACCGGTAGACAGCACTCAACTACATTTCCACACTGATCATAAAATGTGATTTTTTTTTTTATTCTGGTTTGCACAGAAGACAGAATATCATGATTTGTTTCCTCTTTCAGTTTGTGCTGTTTGGCATCTCTTGTATTTTGTCTGAGAAGTACCCGAGTCCATGTCTGGTAAGTCTCTTCATTTATTTTGTTTGTCTGAAATATCCTCAAATTTTATCCCCCTGTCGTTTTTCTTGTTCCATTCAAGAGAAAAACAGTGTGCTGGATTTTAAAAATAGTGTTTGGTTTTCCAACTCTAATTCACATCATTGCTATATAATGCAGTTGAACAGCATCTGGACGTACAGCCTCCAGAATGTCCATTAAAATGCACTTGTCTCCAAATGTCATTAAATTAAGTATTAAATCTTGTTTTGCTGCAGATTCCCTTTTAGAGTTCATTTGGGAGGTTGTTACAATATATGCTGATATAAACATGTATTTTGTCTGTGAAAATGTTTCAACATAAACCAGCAAGCTTTTCTTTTCATTTTCTAAGGTCATCGTCAATGTGATTCTGCATCTGGCTGGAGTTGGCCTTGCTATTGCAGCAATTGTCCTCTACTCTATCAGCATGGCTGACATATGGTTGTGGTCCATGTGCGATGATTATGATTATGACTGGGAGCAAGAAGCAGAATCAAGGCCAACTATGTCTCCCGAGGAAAGGGACCGTGCAGGAGAGTTGCTTGAGAGGGAAAAACCCGTCTTCTTGTAAGTAAGAAAATGTCTGTGGAGGTTTGAAGTCTTGCAGGTCATTGTGTTCTGAGGTTTATCATTGGCAGCTGGACTTTCTCCATTGACTGAAGACGTTTCACCTGTATGGGTCATTAATACCACAAGACCTTTTGGGTCTCATCAGGGTGACAACGACCAGCGTCACACATTGTCATCAGGGTCATGTGGTTGTTGATCTGCCTGAGGAGTGCAAAGATCATTGCCCAGGCAGATCAACACCCCTTTATCAAACGTTTGTATGATAATTACTCTAATTCCACTGGTGTTATTTAGTCAAAATAAATCAAATAAATAGGTTCTTTGTGTCCCAACAGTCAGTTCTCAGAGGCATCAATGGTGTGCTGATCATCTTGGCAGCTCTGGAGCTCTGCCTCGTCATCAGCTCTGCTGTCTTGGGGATCAAGGCACTGAGGAGCAGAGGAAAGGAGCAAAACAAGGTGGGGATGCAAAAGCACATTTTATGTTTTTACATTTATCCTACTTCTTCCCTCTGTACACATTTTATGTGTGTGACTGTATGCCTGACGGAGTAGAAATATCAAGGTTCTGATGTGTACACGAACACTAGAGCTGGATTTGGTGTTTCCTTTGTTTACTTTAGTGACTGAATGTGAGCGGATCTTGTTACCACAATAACTCCAACAAAACTCCAACAAAAAACACCTTGGGCAGTTGTAGTGTCTCTCCAGACAGAAATACTGCTCCGAGAGCTGGGAAAGTCATGTGACAGTAACAGGCCAATCACGGTTGTTTCCGCAAGTGGTTAATCAGACGGCCCATCGGGTTCTTGCTGTGAACTATTCTGACAGGAGCCATTTAAGTTTAGAGTAGCGTGATTATGATATTGTAGTTGTTATCGGTCTTATTTGATCATTCCTCTGCACAGGATTCACAGATGTGTGTAGCCAAAGTTGTTTTCAGCGGAAAACGGTGCACGACAAAAGGAACACTAAACCCTGTTTTAGATCTGAGGACCTGTATAAGATCTGAGTGGCTAATTTTTAATTTCTATGGTAACATCTCAGCTGAAAAAATGTAATCTGGGCAGACGGTTAAAACAATCTTACAGGACTCGAAACTGCAAGCTAAACGGAAAGATGAAGTCAAATGTCCCTTATATCTAATGTTCCGGCTCAGTGACGTTCAGGTGACTGTTGCCCACCTTGTACTGACTACAGTGATGAGAATGGAATATATCTTTGTAGTCAACTTTGCAAAAATTACATTTTTCTTTCTGCAAGATTAGTTTCTATGCTTTAACTGCTTTGTCGTTTGATTTAGGGTTCTGGAGACCCAGAAAAATATCAGCCACTCTTGGAGGACATCACAGCCTGAAGGAAAGTCTGAACCCACACCCTGCTTCATCCTGCCTGCTGTGCTATAATAATATTGTAGTTTTATATCATTGACTGTGTAATGTAATGTCAGTGATTTACCAAACAAAGCTGTCTCTGCCAAAATTCTTGGTGTTTTCCAAGAATGGTGTTTGGGGATGCTTAAATATTTGCACTTAATTTGTAGTAAGAGTGACTTAATGTCTTATGTATGCTCATTTCTCCTTTTGTTTTTTTTTTCTAAAATAAGAGACATTACTGTATCACTACAGCTCTTTGCACAATTACTCTCGTATGATGTGGCCAGTTGGGTTAATGATTCTTTCTGCTAAGCAATTCATGTACCTTTATTATTCTGTAAACTGGTTAAAATGTAAAAGGATCTTTCTATATCCAAAAGCTGAGCATTAGTAGTGTTCAACAACTAATGAAATTTGACTCTGAGTAGCAATGAGCACAATTGTATGTAAAGAGAATGTAAGGGCTTGTCGTAAAAATATCAAAAATTCTTACAAGCCACTGCGGTATATTAACCAAACAATTAAATCCTCAGCACGCTGACATCAACTTTATTATCATCTTTTATTTGAGGAAACAACACATTTTGCGTCCTGCGTCATCAGGTTCACCTCTGGTCCGACCGTTCACAGGTGACGTCAGCGTGAGACCACAGGCCAGACCTATACAGAAATACAAATACGGATACAATATCTATATCTCAAGCTTGGATAGCACTGGATAAGTATCTCCGGGTTTTGTGAATTATCGTTTGCCCATACAGTATGTAAGTAGAAGTGTCACCATGTTCTTGTTCTGTTTCATGATCGATGCCGCTGTGTTTACTGTTTGAGAGTTGTTCAGAAAAAATGAAATAACGAAGATGGTCATGTGACCGAAAGGCGTTTAAACTCACCTGTGAAATGCCCAGGTCAGCCCTGAGGTGAACTTGATGACGCTGAGGGCGAAACGCATTGTTCCCTCCAATAAAAGTGATAGTACAGTCGATGTCATTGTGCTGAGGATGTAGTCGTTGGGCTCATATACACCGAGGTATGTTGTTCCTATGAGTAACTTGGACGTATGTAGCTTCAATGTGTTGTGAATAAATGAAAACCCATGAAAATGACTTGGTATCTTCTTCCAGGAATTTATTTGTACAAACTGAATATCTGGTTTCATTTCACAAGTTTCACTTTACTGACAGATGCATAGATTTACGTACTAGCATCATGCGCTAGCTATGCTAACTTCGTGCTCTGAAGCGGTTTGTTTGCTTTCGTAACTTCACTACTCCCTAATATTTATTCACGTCTGTCTGACAACTTTAAAGTCCATTATCGCCACCCTGTGGATTACACAGTGGCTGTCTATACAGATTCCAGTTCCTTTCCGTCGTTCCTGCACTCCTCGTGGATATCTTCATCCGTGTCCCCATCTCACAGCAGATGTCCTCCAACCTTAGATGACCTCTGACGCCACTCTGGTTCTTTTTTCTGCCGCTAGTGTGAGGTACTAGTCGGTTCTTCAGTTTTTGTACTTGTTATTTTGCAAAATAACACAAAATATAAAAGTCAGTTCAATTCATTCAGATTAAATGGTTGGCAAAGGGTTAAGTTTCTATTGCTTCCTGATGTTGGAGGGAGGTCCTTCCTGGAATACACCGCAGTCATCCCTGAACAATAACTGCGTCTGCACTTTGCATTCAGGTCCATCCGGTTGTACTTTCACTGCGATCAAATAGGTAAGTATATTTTCATGATCTGTTTGTATCTAACAATAATAATGAGGCAAATCAATATCCAGACTGTGACTTACACAAAGGGTAAAAAAACCCACAACAAGCCCGTTGAACAAACTGGACTTGACAGGGAGAAAGTTGTCAACGTACTGAAGTCGCCATTGCTGCAACAGTGACGCAGTAACTGTAGTTCATGCAAGACTGTGGAAGTGATTATATCTATCTGAGGACGATGGTTTTGTCCTCTTAGTTTTCTGTGAAGTATTCCAACATCCATTTTGACTTTGGTTTTAAATGTACAAATCTGGTTGAATCTGCATGAGGATTCGGTGATTGTGAAAAGATGTTTTCCTTGCCTCTGTCATGTTGTCTGTTGTTGGGAATTGGTGCTTTACGAAATTTCCCAGTCATTCTAGTCTCATCCCACATAACTGAATAAAGTAAAAAAAAACGTTATGTGGATTTTTGTTTGGAGAATCTAAATAAATAGTACTATTACCACTTTGGGCTGACATGAGTATTCTGTGCTTGTTTCATTCAGAAACCTTGTGTTTGTTCCCATTTAGTCTCCAGGAGCCAGCAAGATGTCTGTGTCCATGACCAGAGCAGATGGGGTCACTGTGTTTACCATGACCTCTGACCCCCAAAGTCAGTGGCCCCCTTTGTGCCAGATCCTCAAGGGTCTGTGCTACAGCCCAGTGTGCTGCTCCGTGTCTCAGTCCCTGAGGGCGATCCAGAAAACCTCTCAGTCCGTATTGGGGGTGGGTAGCACTTTTTTTTAATTTACCATGTCTTTTTCCATAATTTACAACAATTTACTAACTTATTTGCTAGTTCAAACTGAACATTAGTGTTCAGCATTACTCTCCTTTAATTTTATCAGTGACTCTTGCTTTCTTCCTACAGTTCCACAAGTGCTTGTTGTTGATGCTGTTTGTTCTTCATCCCAGACTCTGCAGATTATGGTTGGACTGCTCAACGGTGGCTTGGGAGCCATTCTCATGTGCAGTCAGGGAGGATCTTGGTGGCAAATGGATGAAACTTGGTTTCCTGTCTGGTTGGCAGCATTGGTGAGCAAGTTTATCAATATGATATTATTCATGCAGCAACATGTTTCATTTGTGAAAGTCAGAAATGTCTGTTTTCATGGAGAATTTAACTGGGAAGTATGAAGATAGGACCTAAACATCATATTATGATCAATCTTTCTCACATTCTACCTATTAATTAAACTTGTAGACAAGTCAGCACAGCAAAAACACAACAACAGTCATTTAGTGTATCTTGGGCCACATATACATAAATACATAAACAGAACCCTTCCCAACCTCCAAACCTTAAGCAGAATTAATTAAGCCAAGTTTTCCATCTGAACCTGAATTTGGAATGACTATTTCCATGTAAACCCAATGGAAAATTCAGAATTGTTTAATTCAGAATAACTAATTCAGATTAAAAACATCATGTAACCGTAGCCACGGACTATATTTGGGACTGAACAAAAAGGTTTTTTATACTTGATATGTTGATTTTTTTTTTTTCTCTTCTCAGTTCGTGCTGTTTGGTATCTTCTGCATTTTGTCAGAGAAGTATCCCAGTCCATGTCTGGTGAGTGATGTTGTGATCTGAAATATAGTACATCAGCATCACTAATAACTCCTCTGTTTACAACAATTGTTTTGATTTACTTTTACATTGTCTAATCTTATTCTGTAAAAACTGGCAAGCTCTTCTTCTTTATGTTTTAGGTCATCTGCAATGTGATTCTGCATCTGGCAGGAGTTGCCTTTGCTATTGCCGCCATTGTCCTCTACTCTATTAATATCGCCAACATTGGGTTTTGGTGGATGTGTGACAGGAATGATAACTACTGGGATTCCTATCCGTATCAGACACCAAAGCCAACTTTGTCTGCTGCTGAAAGGAGAAAGCAGGAGAATTGCTTGGAAGCAAAAGAGCTTCTTATTGTAAGTGTGTAAAATGTCTTTGAAGGTTCTTCCAGGTCATTGTATATGCTGAGGTAGGCAGCTGGACTTTCTCAGTTTCTTGAAGATCTTTCACCTCTCATTCAAGAAGCTTTCTTAGGTCTAAATGACTTTGAGGAGTGAGACCTCTGTCATGCGTATTTCAAGTTTTTGCCTGAGGAATAATCTTTGCTGTGTATTGTAAGTGGAGACCTAAGATCACTACACGGCACCTTTTACCTGAAATTAAAAATTTAAACATTTTTTTGTGTCCCACCAGTTACTTGTCAGAGGCATCAATGGTGTGCTGATCGTCTTGGCAGCTCTGGAGCTCTGCCTCGTCATCAGCTCTGCTGTCTTGGGGATGAAGGCACTGAAGAACAGAGGAAAGGAGAAAAGCAAGGTAGTGGATGCAAAACTACATTTAAGTCCCTAACCCTGAGCATCACCCAACTGGGGGACTTTTGTACTGAAGAGGAACACAAGTGTGCAACAATGCACAAATCAAAAGAATATAGTAATATTGTATATCAAATTAAACAGCAGAGCCTGGAGTACAAGAATATACAAGTCAGTTTGACATACCTCAAACACCAACTAAATTAATTGTTAAATATCAAAATCTGTGTGGCTCCACCGAGTCAACCCACTAGCCGCATTTCTGACTCTTAACGCTGTGGTACTTTATGCAAAATGCATAAACAACTCCTCAAACAAAAGTAGGCAGTCCACAGATTCCAAACATATCCATCAAAGCTCTTAATGTCAAAGTGTTCCTTATTATTATTATTATGGGTTTGCAATTTTTGAGCAGAGGCCTGAAAAATAGCTCAGGACTGATAAGGTTTAAAAGGATTTTTTATTGTATGTGAGATCCACACTCACACTGCTGCAGGCTGACCCGTTTAAAAAAAAAAACAAAAAACAGGAAGCTTTGTAGCGGTCTGAGCTGATGTGATTATTTTATGATTTTTTTTGTGTGCCTTGTGAGCATGAGAGGAACCACTCCTCTTGCTGCAACTGTTTATTCTGTTTTATAAAAAACTACTGTATTAGAGAGAGAGACCTAGGTAACCTTAAATTTTGATAATTATCACTTCTTTTTATTGCTTTTTTGTGTGACTCCATTTGATCGAAGAGGAAGAAATATCCCAGTCTCTGATCGGTATGATTGTTTTTTAGGGCTCTGAAGATCCAGAAAAATACCAGCCACTCTTGGAGTCCGTCACAGCCTGAAGGAACATCTCTGCTCACCCTGCCTGTTCGGACTTTAATAACGTGCTTTTGTGTCACTGATGATGTACTGTAATATCAGTGATTTACCAGCTGTAATCATTTAAACTGGGGATGCCTAAATATATTTGCACTTAATTATAGACAACGATATAAAATCTGGCCAAAGACAGATTACTGCCTTTTTATTTGATATATTTGAGTCATATGTTTTGAGAAATAAATGGATAATGGAATACCACACATTTTGTTATGATTTGTGAAACCCATTTATGAAAGCATGAAGCTGGTTGTTGACCAGTTTGCTGTAGCTCCGTCTATTGCTGACTGTCCATATATGCACGTAGTAGAGCGCCAAATGAATTTCCGACTAAGGCTGATTGGAGAAGCGAATTACAATTTGGCAAAAGACATGTCTTTATTGTTAACAGAAGATTAAGTCTCAGTGGACATCAGTGAAAGCGGTCAGTTGAATTAGGTGCTTCATTTCAAAGGAAAATTCCCACCCTGGTAGTTCTGTTGATGAAGCTTGATGTTGAGACAACTTTGATTTGCTGTAGCTGACTAGTAAAGTACTGGAAAGTTCGAGGTCTTTGTGATTGAGTGAGACAGAGAAAGGCAGCTGTGTGATCGGGTGGAAAACACAAGATGTCCTACTGTGTGGTAAAGAGAAAGTAACTCAAAATGTACATTTTTATATTGTTTTTATGATGTAGTTCATGGAATGTCAAACCCTGTGGCTTACATCGATTGACATTAACTGACATTTGTGCAGATTTCTTTTTTCTTCACTTTTTGTCAAATTTCTAACCTCCACATTCTACATACGGCAAGAGCACTGGTTTGATAAAAAAAAAAAAAAAAACGTTACAAAATAGCAACATATTTCTATCCCTTTTGCATTACAGAGGGCGACTGCCATCGAATGGTATAAAATTGAGCTGACTGACTTTAATTTACTTACTTAATTTTATTGCAAAATTTCTAACCCCTCCACCTAACAACAGCCAACTAGTAGTCTTACCTCGGACAGAGCTCCAGCATTCCTCTGTGGAGATGTGATGATCTCTGGAAAGACCTGAAAATGGCTGTGCAGCAATGCTTCCCATCTAACCCCTCAGACCTTGACAGAATAGTCAGAAAATAAAAGGATAATAAATACCCCAGATACAGGCGTGTCAAGTTTGTAGCATTGTACCCAAGAAGAGGTGTGATCGTAATTATGGGACATTTTGTGGACATCTGACAAAAGAGGAGTTCCGGTGTGTGACTACCTTCCAGATGTTTTTGAGCTTCAAATCTATTATTTAATATGATCACTGCGTAACTGTCACATACTTAAGGTAAAATATGTGTATTGTTTTACTTAAGCAGGTATAACTTTGTGTGTGTGTGTGTGTGTGTCTTGACTACAGCCGAAATACATCTGTATTTGTATTTGATAGGATTGTTGAGTGAAACCAGTGCGCTGGCAGGTGCGGTCCTCATTCTGCTCTACAAACACCCACCCCACTCCTGTGAATAAATATGAGCACTTTAAGACTCCAGCCTTAAATGAAAGTAGCACAGGAAGAGAGCAACACAAACATCTCCAGTTTAAGTTTTACTTTTCTGTCCCAGTTGTGCATGACGGACACATTCCACAATGTACCAGATTCTGAAAACTCCTTCCAGCCAGCGAGTGAACTGCTTAATGTACAAGATCCACATGCAGACCAGTGTTACTGCAGTCCTCGGGGTGAGTCATATGCTTAAATACATTCACACACCTGTCTTGTATCTTCTTGAACTGTTGTGTGATGAAGAGATACAACACCTTAGTCATCCTCTGCAGACTGTACAGATCATGGTGGGTCTGTTCAACATTGGTCTTGGACCAGGACGGACAAGCACATACTCTGGAGATTTGACCGGCTTAGGAGCTGCATACTGGCTTGGTGCTGTGGTAAAAAAGAAACATGTTGCTATAATGTGCTGAAAAAAAACTTTGGGAATGCAGTCAGTTCCATTGCAGTGTTAAATATTGTTTTCAGAAATGCTGGTAGTTTCACGTGTCAACGAACATTCTCCTTACTGTTCTCTACTCTGACACATCTGCCATCTCATTTCATCATCTCATTTTTTATTTTAGTTCATTGTTTCAGGAATCATGTCGATTTTGGCAGGACAGTTTCCTTCTTCAGGTTTGGTAGGTAAAGGCCTGCTTACTTATTCATTTCTCTTCATAGCTTCAATGAACAGTTGTGTGATGTGAAGGGCTCCTTCTTTTCAGGTGGGCTTCACTGTTTTCATGAATATTGCTGGAGCCATATTTGCCATTACGGCCAATGTGTTGTATGATATCGACGTAAGAAAAGCCTCCCTCCTCTGGATGTGTGAAAACTGCAGTGACAGCGAGAACTGCAGAAAGGTGGCACTATTTGCCCAGGTAACCTAAATTGGAACACTCACACAGACACACACACACACACACAGACACACACACACACACACTTGATTATTATTGAAATATATCATTGTCCAATGGAATGGGAATCATGTTGTATTATTTGCTGAATAAATCCTATTCTAATACATTACCGTATTACAGCTAATTCTTCAGAGTGTGGTTTAAAAATAATTCCAAAATGCATATTAGACATACTGATTGTTAAATCAATTTTAATATGATATAAATACATGAAAAATCTATTTTTATCCATCAGCGGATGTTGACCTACATGGACATTACATTGACTGCTCTGGCTGTTCTACAACTGTATGTCAACATTAAGTTTTCCATCCTGGGCATCAAGGCTTTGACTGGTGACATGACAAAGGAAGAGGTACGAACTATGAATTGGACGCCAGCTGAGTGGTGCATCCAAACAGATGTAGCCTTTAATATTTGGAGTGGAGCTTTTACATTGATGAATTCAGTCAGGACTCACTTGTACAACTAAAATTGTGGTTCTGCTTAATGTAGATTATGTTTTTTCTGTGCCAACAGGTTGAAAATCATGGTGCAATTCCACAGCCAGAGTTACAAGATGACCGCCTGATCAGTCCTGGTGCTTAAAATCTCTTTAGCTAAATGTTATTGGTAATAGTTAGACATATAGAGTGATTAGTAGTAGCAGAAGTGTTGAGATGCTTTTATTTTGAAGAGCCCTAATAGGGAAAGGAAAGTTTGACTGTTGCTTCGTGAACTCTTCCTCTATCAGACAGGTGTAGAAAGCAGACCAGGTAAGGCCAACAACAGTCACAACAGTCTCACACACAATCTGACACATTATAATATTAAAAGAAAACGGGGAATGTTTGTGGGGACAAAGAAAACCAAAGCAAAACATAGAGACAATCGTATATGTGGGGTCAACATGCTGGAGCCCACAATTTCAAATACCTGTACTTTTTGTTGCCTTTTTTTGTTTTTGTGCTGGGTTTAGAAAGAGATTAGTGTGCTGAGTGCATGAAAGTCAGACACAAGGAAGTTTCTTTTCTGTGAATACTGAACTTCCTGCACACCTAATAACAAAACTTCCATTATGCTCAGAACTTGTAGAACTAACTTTTAAGTTACCGTCTAATGTTTTACTGGCTGAAAGTGCAACATGATGCATGTTAACAAATCATCATCATTTCAGGGGAAATGCATATACAGCAGCAACAACAAAAAAACACCAGTGTTTACATGTTTAGATTTCTCTCACTGACCACACACAGACGAAAATAAATACCAGTGACTTGTGTACCTTTCTTATACAGTATATCTTAGGTCCAAGTGAATGTGTCTGTAGTAAGCAACTTACCAGTAATGTCATGGTTGTCCTGAAAGAAACAATTATTGCAAAAATTAAAATGATTTGCCTTCATTAACTATTATTTAGAATATAAGCAATGACTAATGCCTAGAAATGCCTAGAAAGAGCACCACAGATGCAATATTTGCACTGAGGATGCTGATGGAGAAGTACAGAGAAGGTAGGAAGGAGCTGCATTGTGTTTTTGTAGATTTAGAGAAGGCATATGACAGGGTGCCAAGAGAGGAATTGTGGTTTTGTATGAGGAAGTCAGGAGTGTCAGAGAAGTATGTTGGCTTGGTGCAGGACATGTATGAAGGTAGTAGAACAGTGGTGAGGTGTGCTGTTGGAAGGACAGAAGACTTCAAGGTAGAGGTAGGACTGCATCAAGGATCGGCCCTGAGCCCCTTCTTGTTTGCTTTGGTTATGGATAGGTTGACAGATGAGGTCAGACAGGAGTCTCCCTGGACTATGATGTTTGCAGATGACATTGTGATCTGTAGTGAGAGTAGGCAGCAGTTGGAAGAGAACCTAGAAAGGTGGAGGTTTGCTCTAGAGAGAAGAGGAATGAAGGTCAGTCGTAGCAAGACAGAGTATATGTGCATAAATGAAAGGGAGACCAGTGGAAAAGTGAGGTTACAGGGAGCAGAGGTGGTGAAGGTGCAGGAGTTTAAGTACTTAGGATCAACAGTGCAGAGTAGTGGAGACTGTGGAAGAGAAGTGAAAAATAGGGTGCAGGCAGGGTGGAACAGCTGGAGAAAAGTGTCAGGAGTGATTTGTGATAGAAGAGTTTCAGCTTAGGTGAAGGGAAAGGTTTACAGGACTGTGGTTAGACCAGCTATGATGTATGGTTTAGAGACACTAGCGATAGGCAGAAGACAGGAGGCAGAGCTGGAGGTGGCAGAGTTAAAGATGCTGAGATTCTCTTTAGGAGTGACCAGGATGGACAGGATTAGGAATGAGGTCATCAGAGGGACAACACAGACAGGAAGGTTAGGAGAAAAAGCTAGAGAGGCTAGATTGAGATGGTTTGGACATGTGCAGAGGAGGGACAGTGGATACATTGGTAGGAGAATGTTAGAGATGGAGTTGCCCGTTAGGAGACAGAGAGGAAGGCCAAAGAGGAGGTTTATAGATGCAGTGAGGGAGGACATGGAGGTAGTTGGAGTCAGAGTAGAGGATACAGAGAACAGGGAAAGATGGAAATTGATGATTCGCTGTGGCAACCCCTGAAGAGGGACAAAGCCGAAAGAAGAAGAAGAAGATAAGCAATGACTAAAAGATGCGTTGGGCTGTTCACCTAATCATTAATAGTGATCCATTTGACTGACTGTTCCATCTGCACACTAAATTATTGAGTGAATCTGAACAATTGCTCATGTCATTAAAAAACACCACTCACACATTCTTGGCTTAACAAAGAGGTCCTTCTTCTGCATTTTAACATTTTATTCAGTGCATTTCCTCAGTTCATACAGAACAGAAATCACTATGGGAAAGCCCAGACTTTCATTATCATGGACAGGTTTCAAAATATTTTATTTTTTTCAAAATATTTTCTGAGCATATACATGCATCTACATGTCTGTGTGAGCTGGAATATGTTTCTGTCGTTTGGCAAATTGACACTGTTCCAGTTTTTTAAATTAATATTGCATATATTGTTTCATAATCTTTATTGACATTCAGCTGAGCTGTCATCACTGCGGAGGACGTCTGTTACTTTGTTCAAAGACGAACCGCTGTCCATGTTGGCTGACTCTAAGACCATGTGGACACACCGACCTTTGAGGGTTCTTTGTGGTCCATCATGGTACAGCATCATCCCTGTTCTTGGGGTAAGAGGAGCTGAGATGCATTAACTTTCACCGAAACGTTTGAATTTCAATCTTTATTACTAATTTACCTCTAACCTCATCATTCATTTTGGTGGATCAAATGTTATATACATTTTCCAACATGTTTCTTTTCTTTCTTCTCTTGAATCTTTTAAAGACTATACAGATTCTGATTGGTCTGTTCAACATTGGACTTGGACCAGGACGAACAAACATGCAACCTGACAATTTGCCCTATTTGGAGGCTGCTTACTGGCTGGGAGCTGTGGTAAAATACGTAAAATTCATGAAGAGCTGATTATGTAGAAATCATTATTGTCATTATACTGTCTACTGTGTGAATTAAGTCTTGTAAACTTGCAACATTTTTTTAATTGAATATCGATCAGAATCAGAATCAGCTTTAATCGCCATGTATGAAGAACCGTTCAAGCAATGTTTCTCTGCCTCTCTATAAACAGTTAAATGCTAAAGTACAAATCAAACAGTTAAATAAAAAAGAAACTATACTGACAATAAAATGTATGTGCGATATTTAACAGGAGAAGTGCAGCTCAGAGTGCAGACAGTCAGACAGTCAGATAAGTGCAGATGAATGACACAGAATGATCCATGTCTGCTCCTCTCCATTTAGTTCACCTTAGTTGGACTTCTGACACTTCTGAGCTCGGTGTATCCATCTTTTATCATGGTAAGTAAATCCAAAAACTGACGTTTCGCACATCACTGTCAAAAGAGCTTTTTCATGATCAGATCCTCTTTGAACTCAAGTGTTAATGAAGCAATTATTCCTTTCAGGTGGGCTCTGTTGTGTTATTCAATGCATTTGGATCAATCTTTGCTGTTATTGCTTTGATTCTATATGGCAAAGACCTAGCAGAGTTTTCTGTCTTCTGGTTTTGTGAGTCTGGCTGGTCCAGCACTGAAGATGACAAATGCCTGCGTGTGGCAGCTATTGCCCAGGTAAACACTGATTCGCTGTGTGCCAACAACTGACATGCAAATCTCTCATCTTCTGGTTTGGATGCTCAATTCCACATAATGGATTCGACCACATATTATTTTTGTCTGATTTAACAATCACATCTTTCTTTCTTTCTGTCTTTCAGAGACTGTTGACAGGCATGGACATTACCTTGATCATTCTAGCTGTTCTCCAGTTGTGCATAAACTGTCCACTCACCATTCTGGCAATCAAGAGTTTGGTCTTTGGGAAGAACGAAGAGGTGTGAAGAAACATCATCATTTCTTCACACATTCAGGCGGTTGGTGTCATGTGAAAGTGATGCTTATCTTGTGCCAACAGGGTGAAGTAAAGATGAAGAATATCAGCAGCTTTTGACCAGTACTGGTGCTTAAACAGAACAGATGAATTTACACTCTACAGACTATTGCTTAAAGGAGCAGTATATATGACTGCTAACATTTTGTGGCTCAGATTGCAGTTTTTTGTGTCTCGCTATTGATATACATGCATCTGATATGTCTTCTCTTTAGACATTGAGTATGCAAAAACACATTTCTTATGCTGGAGTAATCATCAGCTCGTAATTTTTGCACGTGCGTCATTATACCAAGGATACAGCTTTTTAGATGTGACGTTTATGTGGGTTTGATCTCAAACTAGGCTCCTTTCCTCCTCAACATGTGTAGACTGTCTCCTCAGAGCCAGTGACTAAACTGTTGAATTATTTCTTTGAGTCAAAAGACAAAT
>NW_027614756.1:0-22070 GCF_965212315.1 Lampetra planeri | reverse complement strand
ACATTCGACTGACGAACTTCCAGAGATACGAACAAATCTGTCCGTATGTTCAGTTGCCTGTTCGGACCGAGAGCCGTAAGTTCAACCGCCGTGCAATAGATGGCGGTGGTGGCATCTACATCTGCAGCAAATGAAGAACCAGTGGCATCTACATCTGCAGAACGTGAAGAACCAGTGGCATCTACATCTGCAGAACGTGAAAAACCAGTGGCACCTACATCTGCAGAACGTGAAGAACCAGTGGCATCTACATCTGCAGAATATGAAGAACCAGTGGCATCTACATCTGCAGAACGTGAAGAACCAGTGGCACCTACATCTGCAGAACGTGAAGAACCAGTGGCATCTACATCTGCAGAATATGAAGAACCAGTGGCATCTACATCTGCAGAACATGAAGAACCAGTGGCATCTACATCTGCAGAACGTGAAGAACCAGTGGCATCTACATCTACAGAACGTGGAAACCAGTGGCATCTACGTCTACAGGAGATTATACAACGTTTAAAGCCATTCCCCATGTTTAGTGTACATGCCGTACAACATGTTTGGAATCGACAGGAGTAAAGTTGGACTTATGAATGAATCGACTTACGAACAGTAACCTCTGGAACCTAACTCGTTCGTAAGTAGAGGAGTCCCTGGACATGGCACGGATATTATTACCTACGATAATCACCCACAAATGTCTGTCCGTCCCGCGCGTGACGTCACTCCACATGAGGCCCACCCCCCTCATTAATATTCATGAGCGGGTGGATTTTTACAGTAACGCAGAAGGTCGAGCTGAATTAAATAATTTACGACGCAACTCGCTTCAAATATGACGTTTCTTTACAAAAAGTGACGGTAGAAAATAAATCTACGCAGCACAGTGCTACATCCATTGCGTGACGTCACTGCAAAAGAGCCCCCCCCCCCCTTCATTAATATTCATGCCCGCGTGGAAATTTACACTAACGCACAAGAAGGTCGCGCACTCCACATGCAGCACCCCTTCCCTCATTAACAATCATGAGCGGGTGACGTCACTCCACATGCCGCACCCCTCCCCTCATGAATAATCATGAGCGGGTGACGTCACTTCACATGCCGCACCCCTCCCCAATAACCATTAGCGGGTGAGGTCACTCCACATGCAGCACCCCTCCCCTCATTAATAATCATGAGCGGGTGACGTCACTTCACATGCCGCACCCCTCCCCAATAACCATTAGCGGGTGAGGTCACTCCACATGCAGCACCCCTCCCCAATAACCATTAGCGGGTGAGGTCACTCCACATGCAGCACCCCTCCCCTCATTAATAATCATGAGCGGGTGACGTCACTCCACATGCCGCACCCCTCCCCAATAACCATTAGCGGGTGACGTCACTCCACATGGAGCAACCCCGCCATCCCTCATTAATAATCATGAGCTGAACGATTTTTTCAATTGAATATTTCAGATGTACTGCAATATACACCTGTCCTGGGACGGGCAAAAAAGCTTGTTTCTTATATAACAGTGACGAATGACATCCAAAGTGTTAAGTAAAGTGGGCATGGGCATGACGGACGATGGTCAAGAACAATAATGGAGTGGCAGCCGAAGAATGGAATGCAGCCAATGGGCAGCCAATGGGGCGTCTAGGGCACCTACCGAGGAGATGGAGCGATGAAATCCGTTCACTCGCAGGAGCTGGATTGGATTGCTGCATTGCAAGATCACCTAAACTCTAGAACTCGTTGCCCTTCGAGGTTAGGGCGTCCGAAACAGGACAAATCTTCAAATCTCTACTAAAAACGTTATCCGTTTAAAATGTCTCTCTCTCTCTCTCTCTTGAGTTAATTTCAAACGTCTTTCTCGCTTATTCTTCTTTCCTGAGTTGATGTTTAACTATTTCTGTCTTTCCATGCACGGTGCCCAGAGAACGATTGCTTAAGGGGCGCTTTATACATTTTGATTATTATCATAAGAGGTGGAGGCGGCGGCTTGGAGAAGCATTGATCCAGCAGTGGATTGCTCATGGCTGCTGATGTTACGCTCGTAGGTATTGTGTAAATGCACTCTGCATGTGGAAACAGGGAACGCATTAACCAGGGACTGAACAATTCGTGCCTGGGGGAATGAATGAGGTCGCTCGCAGCAATTGTCCATGCTGGAACGCCACGCATTATCGTGCCTTCCTTTAGAGAGAAACACAAAAACCAGCATGTAAACATGCATATTCATTCAGCCACTTGCCGGTGAGTGCAAATATTTGTATAATCCACGCCCCCCGCCCCCCCCTGTAATACCACATGTGTGCTCAGTTGTTTGTATGCAAAACAAAGAGAAAGATCCCCCTGTGTAGCCTTAACAGACTGTAGGGGCAAGTGCTGTTAGCGAGCACCTATTAAGGCCGGAATGGTACACGAGGAGGTGGGTGGCCAGCACCACGCCTGGCCGCCTTTGTCTCCGCAGTAGCGATGTTTACACACCGCACCAGGTACTCATTTGAGGCTGAGTCGACCCTAGGGGAGGCCCAGGACCGGTTCAGATAATCGTCACCGGTGTTGCTCCGTGAGCTGGAATGGAACCCGGGTCGCCGGGTTCATAGCGCAGCGCTAACCGCTACGCCACCACTCCCCACGTTTGTATGCAAGCGCACGCGCACACGGCGAGAGAGGCTCGTCCTAGCAGCTGCGCCACAATCGCAGCTTTGCCAGCGCTGCCCTTGAGCAAGGAGCCGACACGGCGGTGGCGCTCGCACTGAAAAGAGAACGGAAGCCAGAGCCACATGGGGCTCCAAAACCTCCGGGGGGTGGGGCGGCGGTGGGGGGGGAGCTGCCCCGTCCTGCGACGCACGCAGGAAAAGATTTTTTTTTTTACGACTCATCCGTCTCGGCTTGTGCGGACAATAAGTTACGGCCGCAAGAAATAGACAAGGAAAAATGCAAATAAATAAAAATCCTGGCCTCATGAACGACCAGAACCTACGTGGGAGTCGGCATGTGTGCCGGCATCCCAGCATGCACAATACCTGTTTGACAAGGAATTTAAAAATATATATACACAGAAGAGATGTGCACTCCCAGCAAAACAAATATTCCACAGAGAGATTACTAGCTTTTTGTTCAAGAGCTGATTTTTTTTTAAATGCTACACAAAATAAACTGCGATTAGCAACTGGTCTCTCGTTGTAATTCAACAAGCGCAGTACATTTCCGCATTTTGGCCAAATTTTCTTTTAAACCAAATCACGGTTCTCATCAGCCAATTGTGAAAATGTTATTTTTTTTTTCAAATATTGGTAAAGGTGCAACTTAGAGAGCCAATTCTGCCTGATCTCCCACGCTGGCCAGACGTCCCCCAACCGAACGTGACCTGTGGTAAACCCAGGGTACAGCAGGGTGGGCAGAGGCAACGGAGATTTCAGAAACCTACCCCTATCCCCTCCCTTTGATGCTGCTAATCCTGCATAATGCACGGGCATAATATGACTTTGAAACCCCCCGCCCACCTCCTACGCATTCCACAAGTAGTACTAATCACATATCTGCATTTCCCATAAATATGCTAAATTCATCTTGATATGCAAATTATTTTGTCAAGGCGCTCTTCCCCTTCCAACCCAGCTTAAATAGACGCTCCAAGTGTGGTGCTGTTTCATTCAGACGCTGTCTCCCCGACAGACCTGGTCTTCACCTGAGGACGGCTGCTTGCGTTGTGGCCGAAACGTCGTGAAAATTATTTTATTATGTTTTATTTTTATTATTTCATTATTTCCCTTCTACGTGACTTTACCGAAAGAACCAAGAAGATGAACCTACCCCAATGTTTGAACTGCCACGCCAGCGGAGCCATCCGGTGACCTCTGAGTGTTGCTAGCCATTACACCGAAGCAGCATCCTTTGTATTCCGTTAACTACATATATATTATAAAAGCATGAGGCAAATGCTTTTATATTCTTAGGTTTTTTCGGTAAAGTCACGTAGGTAAAACATTAAAATTAAAATAAGTAACATAAAATAAAAATAAAATAAAAATCACGACGTTTTGGAGGCAACACAAGCTTCCGTCTTCAGGTGGAACCGTCACAGCACGCTCGCTGTATCAAGTAAATGAGAGATTCCAAGAGATACTACCCCGTATATATACTGGTTGAGGGGGGAGTGAGCCAGGACAGGCCCGTATATACGGGGTAGTATCTCTTGGAATTTCTCATTTACTTGATACAGCAGTCGTGCTGTGACGGTTCCACCTGAAGACAGAAGCTTGTGTTGCCTCCGAAACGTCGTGATTTTTATTTTATTTCTATTTTATTTTACTTTTATTAATTTTAATTTACATTTTTTTACCTACGTGACTTTACCAAAAAAACCTAAGAATATGAATCCTTGCAGTCACGAAAGCTTCAAATCTGGAATAAACGCTTTTACTTTGCTGGAAAATACAGCAATATTTTCATGCAGTAACCACTGAAGATGTTCACTTTGCGCATGCAGATATGCGTAATAATCGTTGAAGAGATATACAACGACACATTCGCAGACAGTAGCTTTGCAGTTTGATTGTGCGCTCATAAAAAAATAATTTTTACATTTGCAAAGCCAGAAGGAATATTATTAATTTACACAGCACACATTGCACTTTAATGTCATTTGACATTTTCACGATAAATTAAGTTCCTGAGAACTGAATTGAATTGGTGCAAAGGTTACTTGAAGTCTATTTAAGTTGTATAATTTTAGCAGAATTTAACGTACCCTTTAATTGTGTGTTATTTCCACATTACATCATACGTATTTATATTAAACCTCCACAATAAAAATGTGTAATTACACATGGACCTGTATTGACGAGGAAGAGTGGTCGTTGTGGGTTGCTGAGGTCATAGAAACTGCATCAACAGCTCACTACACCTATCGCCATCCTTCAGGAATAGAGCGGTGATCTGATCTCGGACACCCACGAACCGGACTTGCAGCTTTGCGAAGCATTTCTATACGGTGCCGGGAGAAAGAGGATAAACCCCCGCTCAGATAACATGACGGCGCAAGGTTTCGTTCACCCTGCTGGTGCCGCTGTGCCTCGAATATCGGAGCAAATCTCTGGGCAGAGATGGGCCAAACCCGTGGCCCATGGAGTGACGACAATGCCTTGTTGAGCGTGGGGAGACGAACCAGGGCCCTGCTGCTGATCGTGAGCAGTTGGTGTGCCAGCAGGGCTCGCTTCCCAGTGGTCATAGGAAACGGCACTTGAGTGGCTGTTTAGAACGATACGGACATCTAAAAGGGGGGGGCATCACCGCGTATTCTGTGACGTTCTGGCAAAGTGAGAGCTCAGGCCCTCGGATTTTCATCGCCGCTTGTCACAAATGTAGTGACGACAGGGACGGTCGAACTTGAGGCTACACCCGTGTATTAACTCTTACGTAGGTACAGCGTATAACTGAAGAGGCAGCGGCCTCGTCACCCGTTTATTAACAGTAAGCACTCCCAGACTAGCTCGCACCCGTCCTCTCAAGGAGACTACCTGATCTGGCCCTGGCTAGGCACAGATCCCGACTACCAGCCACACGAAGTCGGCCCTCAGAAGGACGTCGACCTTCACGGCTCTGGCTAGTCGCACCACTGGCTTGCTCTGGCCGGCCCCTAGAAGAACAGCGACCAGAGGAGTTCCAGGGACTAGCTAGCTGGCCTTCGATCTTCACTGGTTCTTCATCTTAACCCGCTCCAACGTCCGCCTCGAGCTCTCTGGCTCTCCGCCTTTAATACCCACTTGCCACCGAGGGGCGGGGCCGTGTGGGATCACAGCATCCCCCCACAACCCCCCAGGGTGGTAACCGTTTGCCGACGTGGATGTGGACACCGCTGTGTAACCGTCCTTTTCCCTCCCGTAACACCCCTACACAAACAAGCAGGCTGCTGTAGCTGTGTTGATGTCAATTGCTTAGCGCTGCAAGCACAAACGAGAATTGTATAATCCAATGTAATACGGTCCACCTCTGTGAACACTTTGCTGAAGCTAAAGCAACTACTTGTTATAATCGAGTCCAGGAATGTAGCGGTTTCTTTTTAATGATGCAAGTCAAATCGTTTAAATGAAATCCCTAGACTCTATGTTATGGGGTGGTTTTTTGTTGTTGCTAGCAAGCTTCGTATCATTTCCAAATACCTTAATGGTAATGGGGAATGTACATGGGCATATTATTGAGACATCAGTTGTGGAAATGGCCTGTAAGCAACGTTTTCCTTAAACTGCGGCCAGATGAACGGTGACCCAGTGCATCCCTCCTTTCCCTGCTACCAAACTTCACGATGTACTCGTTTCTCGCTCATTTCCTCTCCCATTCTCAACCGCAGCTGCTTCCAGAAGTGACCTCAATTCTAGACCCATGCGTTTTTGAAGTTGAGTGTTCTGACGTGGCAATTGCACCCCCCACCCCTCCCCGCCAGGTCACACAATGGTCTCTATTTTTTTTTATTAAAGCCACGACTACTGTTGCACTAGTCCCTCTTGAAAGAAATGCTAAATATTACCGTGACGTGATTTCACAACACGATGCATCGTGCTGCACTGGTGTGCTGATGGCTACGGTTAGTGCACTTCGAGCAATTCACGTCACTTGATAGTTTGAATTGCAGGATGCATTATCCTGCTGTTGGGATTGATTTGCCTGTTAGTGCACCCTTAAATTACACTCCTTTTTACAGACTGAACGGAGTCGTTTTTTTATGGAACTTGCTGAAAGAAAGATTCCAAAAGAATGTGCAGGATAGAGCAATGAATAAGTGAATGAATATCCAGACGAACTAATTAATTATTAATCTCAAAAGGCCAGCACAAGGATCCCGTGAGCCTTTTCAGCTACAATATGGTCTGACATTCAAATGTACCCTGTTACATATGAGCCGGACAAACTACAATTTAAAAAACACCCAGTCAAAACGATGTCCTCCTCAAGTGCTGTCATGTTCAAAGACCTGAGCCAAAGGGTGGAAATTCAGAATTCCACAAGGCAACAAGATGTTGAGTTCCCCACAATAGTAGGACTCATACTCCTTGGTTCTTTCGGTAAAGTCAGGTAGGTGAAAAAAAAAAAATCACGACGTTTCGATTGCAACACAAGCAATCGTCATCAGGTGTGAAAACCACAGCAAGAAAATCGATAATAGTAGGACTCATTTTCGCGGCCCCCACAGAGATGGACAGCTGAGACTACCCCTGACCGGGATTTCACTTTTTGCAACCTCACGATTGCAAGCTACACGCTCTACCGGCGAGTGAGAGAGATAAACTATAAAGTAGTATTTTTTTTATTTAAAGCTTTCGTGACTGCAGGGATTCATATTATTGGTTCTTTCGGTAAAGTCACGTAGAAGGGAAATAATAAAATAATAAAACAAATAAAACAATAAAAATTCTCACGACGTTTCGACTGCAACACAAGCAATCGTCATCAGGTGTGAAATCCACAGCAAGAAAATTTGAAAAAAGTGGCGGTTTTTCCAACGTCAGCACCACGGACAGCGATTTGGCAGTTGGTCAGATGGGCGAGTCCATCTATGTTCGGAAAAGAGGAGGGGGGAGCAGAAAATGGATTGCGGTCTGAAAGTCACCGTAAGCGTGAACACAATCAATTAAGACCCGAAATGGTTTATCAAATCCTTCCAATGATTGCTAAGCCAGAATCCATCTTCTCGGTTAAAATTGTCTCTGTGTTTGTATATGTTGATAGCCTCATGAACGAATCTCTCATGGTAGCCAGATGGCTTGTTTTATTTTATGTTTTCCCTTCTACGTGACTTTACCGAAAGAACCAAGAACATAGAGTAGTATGTTTTAAAATCAATACGTTATTGAACAAATCAGTGAATATAGTATCCAAAGTAAAGTGAGGGGCCAAGTGAGGGGCCAAGTGAGGTACAACGTACCTTTAACAAATAATGTAGAGCTCATTAATAATGTAGAGCTCCTAATTTCCTCAAGCTTTTGCACCGTGCCACTCACCGTGCTACTCATTGACATGCTAATTTCTCTAACCCCTCCCTCTCTCTCCACCCCCTCTCTCTATTTAAGGCCTCGACACAGAGGCGTGGTTTCTCTGTGTGCCTATGTTTGTCTCTCTCTATGTATATCTGTGATATCTGTCTGCTTATATGTCTGTCTATATGTCTCTGGTTCTGTGTTTGATCTCTCTCTCAAATTTAGCATCCTCAGGAAGAACGTAATCAACCAGGTAGGGTGTTGACTGTTATGGTATCCGACTCTCTGTTGTATTACATTACGTTTCTAAGTATACTAGATTTGTGTTTCTATATCATTTATACCTGATGATGATTGCTTGTGTTGCAATAGAAACGTCGTATGCTAGTATTTAATTTATTATTTTCTCTTTATACGTGACTTTACCGAAAGAACCAAAGAGTAGAGCTCATTGTCAATTCACGATTGGATGAAGGCCTCCCCAAGCCGTGCAAGGTGACAGGGGGTGGGGGGCGGCTACTTGACCATAGCCACGCTTGTCTGTGCGGGCTGACGAAAGGGGGCCCAAGATTAGTGCAGATACCACTCACCACTGATGCTAGCCGTGAATCAAACTCGGGTGACCAGGTTCGTAGCGCACCGCTTAGCGCCACTGAACTGCCGGTGCACCCATAGTAAGTCCAAATTGTACTTTGGTCACGTGACGCGAATTTAATATATTTTATTTTACAAAGACACAGCAAAGAAGCTTGAGAAATGAGACAACGCACGTCTTGCTCGTGCGTAAAGCTCCCGTTCCATATCGCGGCGATGCCGACAGGTTTGCACGCGTAGAAATGTGATCGCTCTTCGGTGTTTTGTGGTGGGTGGGAAGGGGGCGCAGTGCTGTTAACGTCGCATGAAC
This sequence comes from Lampetra planeri, assembly GCF_965212315.1. Taxonomy (NCBI): domain Eukaryota; kingdom Metazoa; phylum Chordata; class Hyperoartia; order Petromyzontiformes; family Petromyzontidae; genus Lampetra; species Lampetra planeri. The sequence goes on along the minus strand of NW_027614756.1, from coordinate 13,210 downwards.
GCACCGCCCCTCGAGTGAGCGCGCGAACAAGGCGAGATGTTGAAGCCTCCCGATGAAAGGGACTGGGGGCTGCTTTTATACACCCCCGCCCGAGCACGTGTGTGTATAAGTGTGTGTGTGTATATGTGCGTATGGTTTCTGAGTGGGGAGCGGTAGTGTAGCGGTTAGCGCGCTGCGCTATGAACCTGGCGACCCGGGTTCGATTCCCGCTCACGGCTAACACCAGTGACGATTATCTGAACCGGTCCTGGGCCTCCCCTAGGTCGACTCAGCCTCAAATGAGTACCTGGTGCGGTGTGTAAACATCGCCGCTAGGGAGACAAAGGCGGTCGGGGGTGGTGTTGGCCACCCACCCCCTCGTGTGCCGTGCCGGCCTTCATAGGTGCTCGCTAATAGCACTTGCCCCTATAGTCTGTTAAGGCTATACGGGGGATCTTTGTCTTTATCTTTGTGGTTTCTGAAGTGGTGCGCTTCATTACTATGAATGTATGCTGGGGGGTTTTTTTTTCCTCCCCAGCGCTGGACTTTCACTGGAGGCTGCGTTATATAAACAACGGAGAGAATAGCTCACGTGAACAATTTATCTCTGCCAGATGTCGTCAGTTGAATTCCCAGTCGCTATCCACTCAGCCGATAACTCTGTCAGAGGACATGAAATGAATGCAGCTGCTTGGCGTGAAGTTGAAAGTGACTGTCCTATGACAGACTCCCTCCTGCCATAGGAATGTGGAATTTCCAGCGCTCACGCAGGACTGCCGAGAGAGATGAACACTGCCCAATGCGTAGCGTGTCACGTCGGCCTGACTACCGCCTCGAATGCTTCCTCCTTTTTCTTGTAGCTGTATACAAGTAAAGACGTGCCTCAACAACGATATTAAGCAATATGAATACGGGAACGTTGGACTTCTTTCGCGCCGTATGTAGCCAAGCGTGCTAAGCGGAGGAGAACATGTATGGGTTGGCAGATCTCCATTCAAATGTAAAGAGTTTGTTCAGTCTGACAAACAGGGATTTGGTTTTCACACCTCATGATGATTGCTTGTGTTGCAATCGAAACGTCGTGAGAATGTGATTGTTTTATTTTTATTATTTTATTACTTCCCTTCTACGTGACTTTACCGAAAGAACCAAGAATATGAATCCCTGCAGTCACGAAAGCTTTAAATCGAAATTAATGGGGTTTTTTATTTTCTTGCTGTGGTTTTCACACCTGATGATGATGATGATTGCTTGTGTTGCAATCGAAACGTCGTGAAAATGTGATAGTTTAATTTTTTTTATTTTATTATTACCCTTCTACGTGACTTTACCGAAAGAACTAAGAAGATGAATCCCTGCAGTCACGAAAGCTTTAAATCGAAAATTAAAAGGGATTTGGTACTTACGTTAAATCCTGTTTTCATAGTCGGTCGCTGACACGCTCCCCGTCTCTTCCACCATCCCCCGCAAAAAAGATTTTCTCCTCGTACGGAGGTACGTGAATACGGAATCAAACAATGTTGGTTCGGGTGCATTTAGTTAAGTACGCAATCGCACTGTTTTATCGTGTTAGTTGGCTTATGTAGCCAATGATAACCGTTGCTTCGGTAACGATGGACTTGCATTACTCGCAGATAAGAGAACTTGCGGCGCGTCTCTCTGCGGATTGCCTTCGATGGATACACCACAACACCGGTGGTGCTGCTGAAGCAGTAATACATTTGGGACGTTTGATTCGCGTGACACTTTTATTAATAGGCTGCGTCGGGTGGATGAGGGTTTTACGGCACACCCTTTTTTCGCACGATCGCCCAACTCGAAAGAAACCAATTACGAATCACGGTTTATGGACGGTTGAAAAAGCTCAGGGAGTTTAATTTAATTTCTAAGGCAACTGCACAAACACTCTGTAACGAATACACCGAAAGTAATTTTCCATGGACCAAAGCGCTCCCGGGCATATGAACCCTGCGCCCTGATTGAGGACCCGCTGCCCTCTCTTGAGCGTGCAGGGCTAAACGCGCTCACGATGCCGTGTCATCACGCACCTCCACGGACACGCAAACACGCGTAAATAATTCTGATGCGCTTCTTCATCAGCGCTCGTTGATTACCGCATTCGTACTTGGAATTTCCTCGTCATTTTAAAGTAATCTTTTTTTTAAATAAAAATATACTGTTTTATGTATAGCTGCTGCAACCTGTAAATTCTCCATCCCCTAGAAGTGTAGTGGCTTTATATGGCGGTGGGGGGGGGGAGGTTCAGTCGATGCAGTAAAACAAATGCAAATTGGCAGATGTTGCACCCTGAAAAAGCAAAAAGCCCAGAATCTCCAGGTGTGCATCACGGAATAAAATGCGTACGTGCGCCACTACATATAAATAATGAGGAACATCATAAGCTCTTAAAAGGGACGTTGAAAAACATTCGCTTCAACCTGATGTTGGGAAGGTGCTGAAAGTCATATAAATGTCTTTCACGTTGACCATTTTAAACAATAAAATTACGTTGAGTTTTTACGCAGCTTTAATATCATGTATTCAACATATTTTATATTATTAATACGAAGTATTTCACAATTTTTCTTGCAGTAATGTTACGAGGTAAAATAAATGTCCCTCTCCATCTCCCTCAGACAGCAAAGCATAATGTAGAATACTGGAAAATGTGTTTGTCCATCATCACGTGAACAATCAGGGTATACATTTTTATTGGAAGCTTTCGTGACTGCAGGGATTCATATTCTTGGTTCTTTCGGTAAAGTCACGTAGAAGGGAAATAATAAAATAATAAAATATAAAACAATAAAAATTATCACGACGTTCCGACTGCAACACAAGCCTATCGTCATCAGGTGTGAAATCTACAGCAAGAAAATTTTCTTGCTATGGCAGTCGAAACGTCGTGGGGATTTTTATTGTTTATGTTTGTATTATTTTCTTATTTCCCTTCTACGTGACTTTACCGAAAGAACCAAGAATAAAAATAATCAGGGTGTAGTTCACAGGTTTGTTGAGGGCCATATAAGCCCAGCAAGGGCAATCCGCCAAGCACTCTGCCAACACAACACATCCAAAATAAACATCATCTGAAGGATTTGGCCACTCAATTAGAAGATTTTGGCTGACGCAGATGCAGAGCAAAAACGACAATTTCACATTCAGGTGGTCGAGCAAGGTATAACTGCGTCAGGAGCAGCGGAGTTTGTCATCGGTGCGATGTCTCTCTCTGTGTTTTGTTGATCGGGCATTGCGTCGTTATACGTTGTACGGCCTGTTCTGGATGACCACAGCCGCACACTACTGGAGAGTTTTAAATGTTCCATTCGTGCATTAGCTATCTGCATCTGCCGCTATGGTTTGTGCAGTGGATGCGATTTAGGGTGGAACGTGAGGAGCGCAAGATGGCAGCCTTCACGCGGCCCACTCTGTTAAGTGAGAAATCACGACGAATTCCATCAACGCGGCGACCGGACATCGGTCATCGATCTCCCCGTCTCCAGAGCAACAACAACACAATGAGTTTTGCAAGAACATATTGTGACGTTTATAACCAGAAAATTTAGTTTAAAAAATAAAATTGGGATTTTTGTGTGCCCCATTTTTAAAAATATCTCTTCAAAAGTTTGTACCTGGAGGATGTAAAGAAAGCTGAATCCACAAATGACATCGGAAACCCACGACTGTCGCCTCTTTGCCCCCCAAATAAATTGAGCCGACTAAATATTTGACATGTCATGTTTCTAAAGTTCACTCTACGAAAGTTTACAATGGACAGGTTTTGAAGAGTGCCGAGTTTAAGTATTAAACGTTTGGTTTGACTCTCAATGTGCAAGCACATTTATGGGATAGTGCGAGACAACGAAAAGCAATCAAAGCCCGCACGCAGTTAACGGTAAAGTAATAAGGCCGTGGGAAGGACAAGTAACACTCAAAGAGGGTATCTGCGTCAAAACATCGTGACGTTAAATAACCATGCAATCAAACCATTGTCGCAGAATAAGCAGGGAGAAAATGTTAATTTCATTAGCCTGAACACTTGACATGCAGCAGACATCCCGCACTAAGACCCACCCTAGCTCCTAGTCCCCCCCTAACATCACCTTGCCTCCCACTGGCCAGACGCTCATTAAAATGTCTCTCAAACTTAATCTGCGCGTCCCAAGAAAAACAAAAAAACACAGGTGGACTCTCCTCCTCAGCCTTGCAATAAACTGCAGCTCAAAAGAGCAGATTAACTAACCTCTCGTCACCGACCGGCATTTATTCTTTAATCACTACTCCGCCGCTTTCGCAAGAGGAATTTCTTACGAGGCCGCAGGACTAAACAGCCACCATCGCCACGGGTGCGAAAGCCCCCTTTGTTAAACGACGTCTCATCGCTCAATGGGTTAAAATGCAATTACCGGGCCAAGCCACAACAATCAGATTGGTCTAATGTGCTTTGGTCCAAAGAGCCCACAGAGGAGGTGATTCGCTGAGAAACCCCTCCCTCCGCTCCCCCCACACCCCCCCCCCCGCCCAACTAATTGGTAACACAGTGGCATTCTGTCTCTCATTCATTAACAATAGCAGTGCGCACGTCTGACCACTGTTTCACGGTGGTCGACGTCTGGTATAGTTGAGTCCGAGGGTATAATGCCAACACGAGCTCCGACTCTCACGCCTTGTTGTAGTGATTCCTCCAGGCGGAAGGGTAAAGTGACAGTTCAAGAGGTCATCGCAGACAATGTCATTGGTGCCAACGCACGTGGCTGTCACGACCTCGCTTCTGGCAGATCTTACAGATGAAGTGTACGTCTGTTTAGTATGTGTGTGTGTACGTTGAACTTCTTTCGCACCGCACGTAGCCAACCGTGCTCATCGGAGGTTTTAATGTTCATTCTGTTTTGGAACAGAATCAACATGAAACACACATTTTTCGATTTAAAGCTTTCGTGACTGCAGCGATTGATATTCTTGGTTCTTTCGGTAAAGTCACGTAGAAGAAAAATACTAAAATAATAAAATAACACAATACAATTTTCACGAAGTTTCGATTGCAACACAAGCAATCATCATCAGGTGTGAAAAACCACAGCATTTTCTTGCTGTGGTTTTTCACACCTTATGATGATTGCTTGTGTTGCATTTTCTTGCTGTGGTTTTTCACACCTAATGATGATTGCTTGTGTTGCAATCGAAACGTCGTGAAAATTGTATTGTTTTATTTTATTATTTTATTATTTCCCTTCTACGTGACTTTACCGAAAGAACCAAGAATATGAAACACACAATTACAGCTTTGGAAAAATGTTTCTGCTATATAAGCATGAATTGGAATCTCATTAGTTCACCAATTGCAATGATGAGAACCCTCTTATTTTGGAAAGTCTCAAAGTGTTTCGAGAATTTGTTGAAGAGTCTCTCTGCCTTCGGATATTCGTCCGGTTTTTGTTGTCGCGTAAATAAGTTGCACCTGGCACACAGCAGACTTGAGCAATAACCGGCGGGATTCCCACGCAGATGAATGGTGGCGATGTGCAAAACATTGCCCGTGACAGACACGCAGGATCACCGGAATAATTAAACAAAAGTTGCCGATAAGTCACCCGACCCCCAAGCCCTCTGCTCAGTCCGCACTAAAATTAACTGGAGCACGCCATGACGCTCCCTTTACCCGTCACAGGCCACACGGCACCGCCTGCGACGCAACGCGATGTCCCAAACACTCAACCAAATTGCGCTTTTGTCCAATCTCCCCGTCGTAAACATCTTGGAGATCAGCGCGGTGCGTGTTGGTGTATTTTGCTCAGCCCATTTGTAAACGTCTGCTCGCAACTTTTAGATAAATCTCTCTGTCTCTCAAAAAATCTTACTCGTGACTCTCTTGCATGCACTTGTAACTCGATTGCATGCACTTAAGACTATTGCATTTCCACTTTCTGTGGACCTTCCCGTTCCTATACCTGCACCGGTTGTAGCTGATTCAAAACGGAGATGCCCAATTACAACCTGCGGGGGTGTAGGAACAACGAGCACATCCCACTGGTTCTGGCAATACTACATAGGCGTATGGTAAACACACGGCTTTACTTTAATAAGGTAAAAAATTAACCCGTAAAAACAAAGATTTTCACTATAAATCCTTTATATGCGTGGCGGCTAGAGTCCTCTCGTCCTCTGGCTTGAGATGGCTGCCACCTATGGGTCAGATGATTGCATGACACCATTAAGCAATTGACCCGTCTGGATACAAATTAAATATAATATTTTTGTCCTAAAAAGTGTAAAATTTTGGAAAAAAATGTTCACGAACATTAATTGTCACGCACAACGAGTCTGTGTGGAAAATGTCAGCTCGATTGGATCACGGGAAGTGGGTTAAAAAACGACCGAAAGATTTGCACGGTCGTAAGCAAGCAAGCGCGCAAGTGAACTTAATATAAAGGATTTAAAAACAATCCCTATGATCAAGGCACATCCAAGGGTACGCGCCTCAACGTTTGACCGAGGCTGCAGAAACTCACCCGGGCACTGCGATCAGCAGACTCAGCCTCCTGAAGGTCCCACATCTACTCCCCCCAGCTGTTCACCAGGAGCACAGCTTCCACCAACTTCACTCCGGCACGGTGGTACCCATCTCCCAATGGAACATCGGTGCGGCAAAGACAAAGATCCCCCGTGTAGCCTTAACAGACTGTTGGGGCAAGTGCTGTTAGCGAGTCGCACCTATGAAGGCCGGCACAGCACACGAGGGGGTGGGTGGCCAGCACCACGCCCGGCCGCCTTTGTCTCCTCATTGGCGATGTTTACCCACCGCACCAGGTACTCATTTGAGGCTGAGTCGACCTAGCGGAGGCCCAGGACCGGTTCAGATAATCGTCACTGGTGTTGACCGTGAGCGGGAATCGAACTCGGGCCGCCGGGTTCGTACTATCGGTGAGGCACGTACACACACACACACACACAACCCAGCCCGGTCCCCACACGCCGCTCGTGCCCGCACGTACCCGCTTGTGCGCCAACAGGAGGCAGTTGGAGTGCTCGTGCTCGCACGCCAGCTCGTAGTCGGGCAGCATCGCGGCCAGCTGCTGCACGAAGCCCACCACCTCCTCGTGCCACGGCACGTTCGCCATCGTCAGGCTGCTGGCCGAGCTCTCACCGCAGTACGTCACGCCCTGGCGGGGGTAGCGCGCAACGCAGCCGGTAAGCGAGCAAAGCACGCGCGGGGCCGAGCGAGATTCCGCGCGCGGGCATGTGCCACGCGCGTTTGGAATTGCGGCTGTGCGTGCGTGCGGGCACAGGCGCCGCGCATCCATGTAAGTGCGCAAGCGTTTCCGTCGGTGTTTATCTTTCAACCTTAACGGGTTGAATTTTTATCGTAAACGCGTAAAAATAAATCACGACGTTTGTCAACGGCATTGCATTACAAGTGCAAAGAAGAACCCGGCAGGCTGACACTCGTGGGCGGGGGCTCTTCTTTTGAGCAGAGATTGTGGCGGGACCTGCGCAAATGGGCATTTTCAACGAGTATAATTTGTCAGTTTTAAAAAGTAACATTTCCCAGTTGTTATTAGGGCCATAACAGTGTGTTCTTTAACAATGAAGTGTCTCGATTTAAAGCTTTCGTGACTGCATAGATTCATATTCTTGGTTATTTCAGTAAAGTCACGTAGAAGGGAAATATTAAAATAATAAAAATAAAACAATTAAATTCTCACGACGTTTCGATTGCAACACAAGCAATCATCAGCAGGTGTGAAAACCACAGCAAGAAAATTAGAAAAAAGTGGCGTTTTTTTCTAATTTTCTTGCTGTGGTTTTCACACCTGATGATGATTGCTTGTGTTGCAATCGAAACGTCGTGATCATTTAAACAATATATTTTTTAAATACTTATATTACTTTATTATTTCCCTTCTACGTGACTTTAACGAAAGAACCAAGAATATGAAGTGTCTGCACCCTCTCTCTGTGCCCAGTATTTTTCCATTAATGACGAATGGCGTTTATTATGCACCCATGCCGTGTTCACCATTTTACACATGAACTATCTTGAGTGTCTTCACTATCTAACCAGGTGGCAAGAGCACGCAACTCAGGTTTCTTTTATTTGTGAGTTCAACTCCTGGTCCTGCTCAGGATGACCCATCATCCTCCCAGGGTGTATAAAATGCCTATGGGCTACAACTATGTCCCACACTTTGCTCTGGCAGGGGGGACGCTTCACGCGGCGTGAGAAAACGGCGACTAAAGTGACCGCCGCCTTGCAAGCCACGCCGACGGACGGCTCTCCGGTGCGCCGCCACGTTGAGCCGCAGTGCTGTTCGGCACCATGTCCGACGTTTCTCTCCGTGTGCCGGGAGCTCCGTCAGGAACGCAACTCGTGAGGAACGTCAGGCTGGCGTAGGCAACAAAACGAAATCTGAGGGGTCCCGAGAGACTTTAAAATTTCAGTTGCGGAAGAGGAAGCTCCCAGCACGCACTTGGGGAGCGAAACGTCGGGGCGTTGTGCCGATCGGCGCGCGGCACAACGCGCGGCAAAACCGCGAAAAACCTACACGGCAGTCTCCTGCAAAACGGTCGTCTCTCACGCACCGCGGACCCGCGGCTGAACGCAGAGCTCACCTTGACCTCGATGAAATCGGGATTTCCGAGAGCAACCAGGTTGGCGTACGCGGTGACCTCCTCCACGTTCCACGCCTTCACCAGCGTGAGGCGGTACACAGTGCGCTGGCCCTGCAGAGAAGCACGCACGGCGACACGCGCACAGCGCTCCGTCACCACTGCCCCGTCGCGAGCGGCGCGTTCTGCGCGGAGTTTCACATCAGGCGTGAATTGGTCGGTCTCGCGTCAGCATTTCAACGCAACGAGGTTTGAACGCTCCTTTGGCCACGCGCAAAATCGCCCACTGTGCTCTTTCAGAGGTGCCGTGATAAAAAAAAGCAGTTGCATTATCTATTCGTGAAGATGCCAACATCTTGTTGAAGTGCATTCTGTCCGCTGAGCGACGCTTAGAGCCCGCACATCCTGACCAGCGGCAGACTTTCAAGCTCAGAAAAAAATTCGAATTCAAGTTATGGGATGAAGATGAGATACAAAAAAAAACCTCTCGATCGTGTAAGAGTCTCTGAAATGTTTGCTGCTGCGTGCTTTTCGAATTTTGTGTTTAAAGAGGCAGTGATTTCTCTTTGCACAGGGACCTTTGGCTGTGCACCGCACGATGCCCCCCCCCCCCCGTGCACGTGTGTCATCAATAGTCAATTAAACATAACTGTACCCGAGTTTAATATCGGTTAAACAATCTCTGAACGGATGAAAAAATACATAATTTCATGATCACACTGTTGCCAAGACGTTCAGCTAAGACATCAACTTTGGGAACTGCACCCGTCCCCCGCTGTGAGTAAGCACGTATACATTCACACCTTTACGAATTCCTCGTATCGCTGCAGAACCTTGCGGCGAATCGTTAAATCAAACAACCCGCTGTTTACGCTGCCGTCAAAACGCTTCATCGGGCAATTTCCATCCGAGGGCTGAGCGAGACGATGATCCGTCACCAGTTTTACTTGTCACATTAGTCATAATGTTTTTTTGCGAATACTGCCAGTGGAGTTACAAAGTTAATTTATGCATGCACGTGAGTGTTTTCGGTACGTGTGACGTGTGTATGTGTGATGTACGTACGTATGTATGAGTGTGTGTATCTGTGTGTGAGCTGAGTGGACTTGCTGATGACTGGTACCAGCGGTGTCAAGATCGGCCTCTGTGGAGGAGGCTCGTGAAGGACGCTACTGGGCAGTCGCCCTCCAGCAACAACAACAGAGGGCAGAGGAGCGACGCTCACAACAAGAAGCGGCGGGCCGGGCGGCTAAAACAAAGCAAGTTGGCACAGTAGGGGGCACAGCTGGTGCATCGGCCCAGTCATCTCAGTCAGTCAACTCATGGCACCTGGGTCCGTCCCGTGACCTCCTGCCGGCAGGTGTTCAACACTTCACGTGGCCTCAAGGTGTACACAGCCTGGCACAAGCGCCATGGTGAAGTCACCGCCACTTATTGGTGAATGGCGGTTGTTGCTGTGCGTGTGTTTGTGATGCGTGTCGACAAACCCAATGAGGGGAGCATGAAAAGGCTACGAATTTCTCCCATCTGCTAAATCAGCCACAACAGGGACTCATAAATGTACGCCTTTACACCAAAGTGCAAAATTAACCCACAGACACACTCAGCAATGCTCGCGAACAATAAGTGATCCAAAAAAAAGTGCCACCGTTTAATTACGTTTAATTGCAAGCGGTTATATACATCTGTTAACTAAAAGTAGACCTCCCGTGAAGAATACGGCAGTTATGCACCGCATCAAAGGCTTACAAAGCGTTTTGTCCATTAGGCATAAATTGAACGAACAAAAAACATCCTCTTTGCATTCCTACAGTTTTTGCGGTTGTTAATGTCCATGCAGGGCCATCCGTGCGGCACAATTAAGCACAGTGCCTTACGAGCAATAATCAGGCGCTGCGGCTTTATGCGGCAGCTCAAAAAGCCAGGCCCAAACTGACCACACGAAGCGGGACATCGTGAAACTTTGCCAGATTAACTCGGCATTTCTTGATCTGCCTGGAAATCGTGCGCGACTGCCGATATTATCCCTCGCACTCGCTTTCTCCACTCAATTCCCGAGACGGCTGTTCACCCGGTCTCTCGTTATGAATCTCCGCGTCACGAGGACAATCCTCGTCATCGCCCCCCAGCAATGTTTGCAGACGCTTAATAAAACTAGACATAACTTCAAATTAAACGTATTTAATCTTGATTTGAAGCTTTCGTGACTGCAGGAATCCATACTCTTTCGTTCTTTCGGTAAAGTCACGTAGGTAGAAAATAAATCACGCAGCAGACCATGCTTTGCCACCTGATGACGGACGCTTGTGTTGCGCCCGAAACGTCGTGATTTCTTTTCTTTTATACCTACGTGACTTTACCGAAAGAACCAAAGTGTATAACGTATTTGTTTTCCTTGTTGAATCAACAATGTATCGGGAAAGAATCAGAATGAGCGAGTGAGAAAGGACGCTCCTCACAGGAGGACACGGACATATTTAACGTTCTAGGGGAAAGTAAAAAAAAAGATCTACGAGTGTGACCGATGATTTGCTCAGAAGAGGCTCCCCCCCCCCCCCCCCCCCCCGAGTGTGACCTCGCAATCTGGTTTTCACCGAGGAGACGTTTTGAGGACTGGCATCGCGGGACCGTGCGTGGAACGGATCAACAAAACGGGGCCGTGCGGTGCCAAGCTAGGCCACGGCAAAGGTCCCAAACGGGTTTTGATTCCTTACCTGTACCCGTACCCGTACCCTACCCGAAATGAGTGACAAACGGTTACTCACCGGTGACTCACGGCCAACCCGTACCCGGCCGCACCAGGGTCGCAAACGGGTACCCGTACACATGCATCTATTCGTCTTGCGCGTGTGCGTACGTGCACACGCGAATGGGCAGACACACAGAACACACGCTCGGTTGCTTGCGAGCGTCCCCACCTCCCCGGCATGGCACAACAGGGATGCCACTCAACGAAAGCCTTCTCTCGCTTGTGTGCTCACCGACCGTGCGTGTCGACAGCGGGTCTTTACGTAAACGCTGCTCCCGTTCAAAATCGGAGTTGAATTTGTATCCAGACGGGTCAAAATGTGGGGGGAGATTCTCGTGGTGGCTGATCGCGCAAAGCCGCAGTTTGGCAACTTTGGCCAAATATTTAAGTTGTGTGCGCACACATGCAGCAGCCTGTGCATTTAAAGTCGACATTTTAATCTGAGTTTTTCATTCACCTGCATAATTTACAACAGGTGTTTTTTTCATGTTTGGTGCTTTCATGTTGATCAAATGGGACCATATTCAATGCCAGCTACCCGCTGTGCGTTTCAAGAATAAATGAAGGTTAAAAACGCGTGAAAAAGTTGACGCAAACTGTGTTTTGCCCAGCCTGTTTTGCTGTTGGCTTTCATCCGCATATTCATCACCGTTACGTCCCTCCAAAGGTCGCCAGGCATTTTAATGATGACTTTATGCAGAGTAAAACATATTTATCTTCGTGGCCATTTACGCCACATTGTAGGACATTTTCGAGCAAATATAAAGAGCTGTTTTTCCTGAAAAGTGTCATTTGCATTCCATTCCGCATTGTAAAAGACATTTCCCTCTCAATGGTGGACATCCAATGTGGCAAGAGTCAGGAGCGGAAAGACAGTTTAAAAGGACCTTGAATCCACGGCTCACCGCTCCTTGTTGGTATGTATATCGATCTTAAGAGAATTCCAAAAAAATTGACACCTCCAACGGAAAATTAATCAATAGAGGCAAGGCACAGGCTTGTTGTCCATCACCCGATTTTTGGGGCCATGGAGATTATACCGCATTGATCAGCTCTAATGCTGCGTGATCCGCTTATCAGGAGGTGGTGATCATCATTGGCCGCATAGATTATGGGCTCGATTATTCAAATGGGGTGTGAAAAAGGCCTTGAATGGCTGCTGCGCGATGCCACGCTGTGTCAGGAAGGAGAAAATGTGTAATCCTGGCTGCTCGTGTCGCAAGCAATCCAAAGTGGCAATTCACGATGTGCTATGAATATTACTATCGACAACCAGACAGCGATGTGGTGAGTAAACAACCAGGAGCCCGTGGTGAGTAAACAACCAGTCACGTGGTGAGTAAACAACCACACAGCCTCGTGGTGAGTAAACAACCAGTCACGTGGTGAGTAAACAACCATACAGTCACGTGGTGAGTAAACAACCACACAGCCTCGTGGTGAGTAAACAACCAGTCACGTGGTGAGTAAACAACCATACAGTCACGTGGTGAGTAAACAACCATACAGTCACGTGGTGAGTAAACAACCACACAGCCTCGTGGTGAGTAAACAACCACACAGCCCGTGGTGAGTAAACAACCAGTCACGTGGTGAGTAAACAACCAGGCAGCACTGTGGTCAGTAAACAACCAGGCAGCCCTGTGCCCAGAGCCGGCCCAGCCACTAAGCGACCCTTGCAATTGCAAAGGGCCCCGTGGCCAGCAGAGGGCCCCCTAGAGTCACTGCTAGCTAGTGGGTGAAAAAAATCATACACCAAAGAGGCCTCCTACCAAATTTTGCTTAGGGCCCCCAAAGGTCTAGGGCCGGTTCTGCCTGTGCCAAGAAAACCAAGCTTCACACCTGACCAGGTCTTAGTGTTCCTGCAGCGATCAA
>NW_027614755.1:0-22100 GCF_965212315.1 Lampetra planeri | reverse complement strand
CCTTGTTGTGTCATCAGCTGCTTATACACACCAATGACAATGCCGCCTATGGCGCCAGCCTTCTGGATGTGTCGGGCCTTCTCTGCAAACATACACTGCCCCCTCTGGAGCAGGGCAATGTGGCCCTGGACATAATCAGCATTGGTGATCTCGCTGCAGCCACTGTAGGGCTCAGCCACAGTCACAAAGCCCCGTACCTGCACGTAGAGACCAAAAGGAGGTCAGTTCTTGCAAAGAATTAAGGAACATACTTGAATACTATGGTTATTGGTTCTGGAGGTTGATTGTTTCTCTATTGAAAAAAAAACAAGCAGGAGGAACGTTGAGTGAGCACTCTTGTGATGGCAGCTTGGAAATACTACAAAAAGCCACTTACCCCCATGGAACTTTTGGAAAGGTCGGTGCCAAACTGTGCTGGGCCGGCGGTCAGCACAACCCTGCCAAAGAATGGATGTGAGACGATCTGAATGGCTCTTGGAGGCAGCTGCTCTTTTTGCTGCTGGCTGGACAGTTCCATCATCTCCTGCATGAAACGCACGCCGTCCTCTGCTGCTACTGCACTCACCGCCTTTGTGGAGGAAGAGGAAAGGACGGTTTAGCGCAGTTTTAAAATCACCTATGATATTTTGTGGCAAAGAAGTTCTTGCTGCGTTAAATTTATGGTGTACAGGAAAACAAATACAGGCAACGTGACGTTGTTTTCTTGTTATTAAACTGTTTACCTGGGTAGCATGCTGAACTAGCTGCACCCTGCCATCTTTCAGGTGGATGAGACTGACACCCATTCTCCTCAGCAGCTCCAGATGTTCGGGGTTGTTTGCCATGAAGTCCTGAGCCCTCAGAGGAGGGCTGCCCATGCCAGGCTCACTGAATCAAGGCAGAACATGACGGAATGTGGATAAAAAACAAAAGAAGTCATATGATTTGAGACATGAGAAACATGAAACTGTATGTTTACCGGTACGGAGCAGGACGAGGGCAGCTCTTGTCCACTGCACTACGAATAGGTTCTCTCAGGTTACGGGGGAAGGCAGGGTCAGGAAACAGGAGGCGGGTGTTAGGGCAGGTCCAATCGAAGTTTGAGTCATCCAGTCCCTCGTCTGACTGAGATGTCGTGAGTATATAAAAGGTCAGACAGTTGCCTGTGTAAAAGCATTCACCAACTACACTGTGCATTGTGATGCTTACCGTTCGATTTGTGAGAATAGAAGAAGAGTGAGGGGCTGTTGAGAGAGACAGAGGCAACAGGTGTGCCTCGGTCGTAAAGATGTAGTTCTCCACATCAAAAGGTATGTCCTCAGCATCAGCAAAGAGCAGGAAGAGGTATTTAAACATCTCAGCCAGGAAGAATGAGTCCATTCTGAAGAGGAGAGAGGAGGTGTAAGATAACCGGCACTGAGGAAATAAATTAAATGCACATTTACCAAAAAAATGAGAACCCTGCGTAAAGATATTTTACAAGCAGGCAACTCTTAATTTTTTTAAAAATATTTGCTATAGCGAATTGGTACAGAACACATGAAGATCTCCCAAAATATAGGCCTGAATATTAATGTTATATCAGCCACATTGTTGTTACAAGCATCTGCCCTTAAACTGAAAACTGCAAACGGGCAGGTTTCAAAGCAGTACAACAAATATAACAACACATATAATATATGCAATGTCTGCAGTTATCATTTCATTGTTACACGTCATACTACGAATATCTATATACTAATATTCACCGGTCCTCATGGCTCCCAGTGCGCACATCTTTCATTGCAGCGAATCCACAGGGTACACGAGCAAAGCGGTTGAGGTTGTCCAAGATGGTGCGACCTGCCTCAAGGTAGTAAACATCTCCTGTGGCCTACGACAGACAATGAGGGATAATATAATGGTAACTGATGATTGTAGAAAAATGATTCTTGTTTTTACCAATACACATCCCTGAGGTAATGAAATAATAATGAATAGTAATTAGAGGCGTGAATGCTGCATAATTGAGATGAAACTGTTGGTCTGGTGCTCTTGTAATTTTAGTGAAAAATACAACATTCAACATCCAACACTGGTACTGTATTTTCATTTTCACTGTGGTGCTGACGAGAGAACATTTGCAATGTGTTCAGCTCTCTGATATGTTACCTTGTAAAGGAAATAGGTACTCTCTGCAAACTCAGGCCTCAGGGGATGCTGGGCCCAGTGTACCCTGAAATCCGTCGTAAAGGCCTGGCGACAGACGGACAGGGATGAAGAGGTCATCACACTGGTCCAACATTGTATTTAGAACAACAGGAATGAACTAAGCAATGCGTCATGGCTAAAATGTTACTGGTCAATTTGATGTGACATAGTCAAAGCCTAAAATGTTGAAGCTGAGCCAAATTACCTCTGGTAGGAAGTTGTGTTTCTTGGTAACCTGGTACAACATTTCATGGGTCTCGATGGCTGGACGGATATCACCCTTTAACACCTGACCAGACACAAACAGACACGTAAATCAAACAGCACAAGGGGATTCCATTTGGATACAGGATCCTTCTTTCTCATGATCCAATCTGACCTGCAGTCCAGGGAAGAAAGCTAGCAGCGAGTCCATCCAGGTGCGAGCGGGAAGCAGAGGTTTGTGGATGTGGACATCCAGCAGCAGAGGAGGCTGACTAATGTATTTCATTATCGATGCATAGTGCTAAGAGAAACAGAAATTGAAGAATGGACAATGGGACAATGATATGGAATATAATAGGTCATTATTAATTTTATGCTAAAAAACTTAAGTACAATTTTAAAAATAGTCAAAATACTACTATGTCGACAGATATATTGTGTTGTTATATTTAGGAGTGCGTGTCCTCACAATATTGAACCGCTGTAGAAACTGGTCGTCTCCCAAGAGGACATAGGCTTTTAGCAGGTATTCGTAGTATGAGTCAATGCCTGCTCCCACTCCGCTATCTGGAGACACATAATCAAACATCACTCTCAACATCACATTTGCCATTTCATTCAGTCACTTTCTGTACAGCCAGTCGTGAAGAATTATACAGTATCTTAATTTATACTTTAACTTTCTTAATTCAATTATACAAATTGTATCATACTCTTTTCTCAATTGTTTCCATCCGGGCACTTTGATTTCTCTTCTTTGCACTGATGTCACCACTACTACAATTCTCAGACAGGTCAGCACACCCCATCATGTCACACTAGTGACAGCTGAATTGGAGAAGAACCTTGTTCTGGCAATATCAGTTTATCTCTGTCTCTCAAATTACACGTCTGATAGTGTTCCGAAGCCAATTCGTGTGAGCGAAGCAGCCGGGTGCGGTACCTAGTCTCCTTCAAACAGTAGTTAATGGACAAGGCAATGACAATGGCCATGCTGAAATCACCATTATTAAAGTCATCCATGAAAAGTATAAGAGCAATCGTCATCATCTTGGAAAACATCATCAAAATCGAAAAAAAATAGATAAGAACAACAAACAGATAATAAGCACAGGGAGATGCTATCAATCCCAATAGAGTGTTGTGTTGTCTGAGACCTGTTGCTACAGAAACAAACCCCAGGTGCAGCATTTTTTTTCTTGTACCAGACAACCCGTTATCCCATAAACACTGATTCTATCATCTCTGTTCCATGTAACCCATTCATCTACAACGTTTGTCTTCCGCTCGGCCTGCAACCTGACACTCCATCATGACCTCATCCTTCTCCCTGTTCCCATTCCCACCAGGTCCATGCCCCCCCTCTTCTCTCACCCCTGCGAACCCACTCTCCGGAGTGGATATTGATAGTAGTTCCAACCAGATTGCTGTTTCTCTGCCTCTTCTCCCATAGGAAGTCCAGGGCTCTCCTGGCATGGGCCTGTGTGTGGGAGGAACGGAGCAGCTAAATGCTTGTTTATGGCCAGTCAAGTTTCAAATATAGCATCAGACAACATGATGAATTTGCCTGAATATCCCATTACACAGTCTCGTAACACAATCTGTTGTCATTCGCAACCATCAGATCTCAGCTACATTTGGATAAATGCTTTTGTTATACAGCCTCTACTGCCTCCATTAAAATGATCCAGTCCTGGTTGGTGAATACCTGCTTTAACGTGAGTGCAAAAGGACTATGGTACATCAAATTGGATGATAGATAAAGTCAAATAAGAACAAATAATCTGTTCTCTGTTGATTGATGTGAAACGTTTATATTGTTAATATTTATGATGATTTTCAAATCATCATAAATAGAGAGTGCTATAGGCCCCCAAACTACAACATGTTAATGTTGGGATAGCAGTGTGTGTTTGCAGTTATTTACCTCAAACACAGGATCACCAGTGAAGCGACTTAAGGCAGCAAACTCCAGGATAATGGTTCCTGCACACGCAGTACAGGTGTCCGTTTCTGTCCCTGTTCTTGTCTCAGGACCCGTGACACCATATTTTAAGTTAACCTGATGAAACAAGCACAGACAGATTCATTATTAATTCATGGAGTCACACATGTTGTGCAGGAGTCAGAGAAAATGACAATATGTAAATGTGTTAAGAGGCGACAATCAAATTTAAACCAATAAACCTCCTTCATGTGAAGAGACACTTTATGACCCTTTTCCTCTATGCGGTTCGATCACAACTCGACTTGTTTTGTGTTTCCATTCAGGATAGTATTTGGTACCTGGAGCTCTTTTTGGCACCTCCTCTGGTGAGGTTCCGAGCAAACTGAGTCGATACTAGAAAGTGACGTTGACAGACTGCTGGCCACTTATCTGTCGTCTACCGTTAACATGGGAATCTACCAGCGTTTTTAAATACTGGCATAAACGACACAGCGACCGTTTTTTTATTCCTCTTCTCAGGCTCATTCAACATGGCTGATGTGTGCAAAAAAAATACACCGGGGTCCACTGATGAAATACAGATGACTGTGTGTTAGGTGCTGGTGAGAACGTTCACAAAGCGCTGGACGCAGTGACCCACACAATCAGAGTTTCATCTCTGCAATCATATCCTGCTCTGGCTTCTCTTGTTTTGTCTGTCCTACATTGTTTATGTTTGTTGCACATAAAACACTGCAGATTTGTGCAGTCGTTGCTGTGTCATCTCCTTTCACGTTGAGGAGGTACTGGAATGAAATGGAAAACGCTGGTACCAAACCAAACAGAGTCGAGGCATATAGAGCTGAGTAGAGCTGGGACTGTATGTTGGAAAAGTGGCAGGTTTGGCCCTGGCATTAGAGGGCTGACTGGTGGTTCTTACCCTGGGGTAGGGAAGGCCACTGCTGGTGTTGAAGGCTGGCAGCAGTCGGAGGCCCAGATCTTTGGCCATGTGCAGGAGCTCATCCTGATACCACTGCATGTGTTGACCTTCCTCCCTCAGCATCACAGCCATGGAATGTCCTCCCAACAGACCTCTGCACATGCAAATACAACTATATCAAAAATAAAACTACAACACAACAACCTATCAGAGAGCACTGAAGCTTGAAGCTGTTTAAAACAACATCAGCACAAGCAGACCGGCCTCACCCGAGCACTCGTATGTTGGTTTCGAAGACAGACACCACAATGTCATTGTCCAACCTCACATCTGACAGGACTCTTCGCACTGCAGCCTCAAACTCTGTTGTCTTGTTCAAAAGCTGGCAGTAGGAAATAGTAAATGCATGATTCAATTACAGAACTGTTCAAAATTTAAATATCGATAAACAAGACCAGTGACATTATTCTATATTCAGTTTTGCGGATGTCTATTAAGGTCTCACATTTCAGATATGCAAAACCAAATCAAAACCAAACCCAAAATCAAAACCACTTACCACTAGAGTATCCAGAGTGTCTATGAGGGTCAGAGAGAACCTACATGAAAAAACAAATGCTGTTAGATAGCAAATTATGGTATTAATAATAAGTCTGTTCCATCTTGTGATACCACACTTTGACCGTAAATACCTTAAAAAAAAAAAAAAACAGTCAGCAGAATTACAATAAAGCTACCTGGTCAACATTCACTGGACCTGGTGGAAGGCATGCCATGGGCCAAAGGGGATCATTACACTTCAGGCTACATCAGTTTCCATCTTAAATACACCTTTGTTCCTACATTGGTCTCGGTGAGGGTAAGCGTCATACTACAATTTCAATCTTTCAGCTCTGACCCACATAAGGAAAAAGGTCAATCACCGATCATGGATCACAGGAGCTCTGTTGGGATCAGGGCAGTACTATACTCACTTTCCCAGAGCGTCATCTACGTCCCCTCGACTGGGTTCAAGCCCACGTACTCTTCCTCTGCATGTTAGCGGCATTAGCTCATCTGCTGGGTACGCATGGTCCTGCACAGATCACAACACATTTACTCATGTAATGCTCACAAAGACCTCTCAGGACAGCTCAGTCTTATCAGACCTCAGCCTTTAACAACTGTGCAAAAAGTCACCCATAGCAAGGTTGTAGAGATTCCTGGTTGTATCAGGAGCTTACCATGTAATTCTGATATGCATGGTCAAACATCTCAACCACTTGGTTCCTTCAGTGAGCAGAGAATAGATTCATATCAGACCATTTAACATGTTTTTGGATTGGTAACATATTTGACATGTGTCCACACCAACTCACCTCAACCTGTGCTTCTCCTCCCGTGACATAGACCATCCGTAGCTACAGAATGCTCCGAGTAGCATTAGGACGAACAGTGGAGGTGGCATTGTAGCGAGTTGGCAAAATTGCAGCTATATACATACAACTACAGCTTGGCTCTGAATCAGGCGATGAGCAGCAGATACGTCCCCATTCCCTCCCTGATGTGACAAAATTGTTCCCTCACAGAGAATCACCTAAGATACATACAATTCCATCCTAACAAGCCCACATCTCGGACATCCCAAGACACTTGTACCAGCTAAACATCGACATTAACAGATAACAGCTGCACGTTGGTCGTTAAATGGAATGTTGTTGAATCATGTAAGCAAACAAATAACCTAAACTAGCAAGCATATCCAGTGCTTACTAGTGCGCGCGCGCACACACGCACACACGCGCACGCACACACACACACACACACACACACACACACACACACACACACCTGTTTGCCGTTGCTCGCTGTTACCCGGATCTACTAGAAGGACGTGACACGTAGCAAATGTCTGATGTTATAAGAACATCTGTCCTGAAGCAAAGTGGAGAAGGCTAAACAGCTTAACTATAACTCTGATGTCCCCTGTATTGATACTGTTTATTTGTACAAGTATATTATATAGTATATATACAAGTATTTGTACGAGTTCTCTCTTTCTTTAGGCAAAGAAACTCACTCCAAATGCTACCTGTCTTGTTTGAGCTAACATAAACCCACAACTCTTGTTCCTAACTGGAAGTGACAGGTGACAATTGACGAGTGACAATTTAACCCAGATGTCCTCGCAGGCTCCTGTTCATATCAGTCCTTGTCAACAGGTGTTCGTTAACAATTCGATCCGCCTGTTAGGTCTGTTTGTCAGACAGGCAACGGACTTGTCAGGGTTTAATTAGCCAGTTAGCTAGCAGTGCTAACTCACCGAGTTGCTGGCCGCGGACATACCGACAATAAAATACAAATCGATAAAAAACGCATCCATCGTTGAATAGTGGACTTGGTCACGGCGCCTTTCCCGTATTTGGTATTAGATATTGTGTGAGGACAATTCTGCCGTGGGATGCTACTTGGCCGAGCTAGGCTGTCTCAAAAACCGGATGGCGTTTCAATAAAGGACGTCAACAACATCCGCTTCCTTGTATTATGGGTTTAGTTTGCCCTGAAGACGTATTGCAGGGAACACTTTCGTTTTGAATTACAATACACTCTCTAAATTTGCTGTAGGTTCTCTGCGTCAGTGACATTTTATCTATAATTTCGATACTTTTTCACAATTTAAACATAATATAAAAAATTAAAACAATATTTTGCGACAAAGAATTATAGAAACATCAGTGCGTCTCTACCTGACTCAGCACATAAGAAAATTACCCCCCCACCCATATATATGAATATATATGTTTATATGAAATTTCCATGTCTGGGCTCTCTGAAGTACTTCATTTCTGAACGCCATTTCCCACAAAGCTCTGCAACGTCACATGACACATTCACGTGCCGGTACAGCAACAATCCCCAGTCTGAGCAGCGGGAGACGAGAAAATAGACGAGACAGATTCACTCACTCCTTCCGAAAGACCTTTGATGTCCACACGCTGTCAGAGAAAAGTACAGTCAAGGTAGGCAACTGCTGACACTTTATTTTTGCTATTATAAACTAAATATTAATCACTTCCGCCATAACACGTTTTCCTCGCGTCTGTATTCATTTTTCGAATTCTGTGATAGTATCAGAGAATTTCGAGATACGTCTGTCGTTACTGATCGTTTTTACTTTTTCTGAGGTGGCAGCAGGACGCTTCCGTAATCATCAATTACAATGAAGTTAAAAGAAAATGGTTGGCTCAAAGGGCAGATTCTCTCTCTCTCTCACTCACACACAAATACACATAAATGTCTTTTTAATATTGTATTAAGTTATATAGTTGTATAATGTATTAACAAAAAATGGAAAAACAGTCCAATTTTGCTGTAATATTTGTAAGTTTTAGTTTTTGAACATTTATGTAGATGCCGATCTGAAGTCTATAGACGCATGTTTCTGACTTTTGTAAGTCTGTCGATAAAAATGTAAGTTTATTTTTTGTATCTTGTGTTGTTCTCCAACTTCAGGCTTCAAACAAGTGTGTTTGTATTGTAGATTATGTCAGCCATGGCTCCTCCTGCTGCCAATAATAAACTGACGGGCCTTGTTGCAGCCACATTTACTCCACTCACTGCTCAAGGGTAAGTTGCATGAAGAAACTGATTAATTTTTTTCCATCAGCCTAACACAGATTTTTCTGTGTGAGTGCTGATTTTAAATCCTGCACACTTGAATACCGTCACATTTGGTATTCCTTTTGCCAAATATGTAGGCCGATATTTTTCACATTTTCCAAAACAGTGAACTCAACCTATCAGAGATTGGACCTTATATTGACTACCTGACAGAGAAGCAAGGTGTTAAAAGCATATTTGGTAAGTTTACAAGTGTTAATTCCTGGAAATCTCATGTCTGTGCTTCCGGCCTGACTAACCCCAATACAGCATCTTATACTGTGCAGTCACTGTTTTGCCCAGCACTTAACCGACTTAGCCGACAATCTCTCACTCTAGATCTAAGTAAACTACTAAAGATCTAATTTAAGAAATGTAAGTTGTTTTTCAACTCGCCACCTGTAGGTGTAATCGTAATAAATCTGATAGTAGTTGTACCTCCTAGGTAAATAATTCAAATGAAATGTGAGTGGGTTCTCACGGAACTTGTTTTTTCATTTCTACCTTTACATTTTCTAACTCTGTCTCAGTTGAATTTATGCACTTTAATCCCAAATATATGTAAACAGCTAAAACCTTTTAGAGATGTTTGGGTAAAGCATACTGCCCCATCGTATTTTTCCTTGAAAAGAAGGAACATTGTCATCTTGACCTTTATTGTTTTTGATTTGCACTGATACATTAAGTGTTTTTCTGCAGTAGACAGTTTTATCTGACCTTTGTGGCAAAATGTCCTGTACTTTTTTCCCCCTTAACAGCTGCTATCTTTTTTGTGCTCATTCATTCATTTTCTTCCGCTTTATCTGGGGCCGGGTTGCGGGGGCATCAGCCTGAGAAGGGACGCCCAGACTTCCCTCTCCCCAGACACCTCTTCCAGCTCTTCCACGAGGACCCGAAGGCATTCCCAAGTGTTTTTTGTACTTGTCATCGCAACTCAAACGAGACAAATATGAGACACAGTGTTGAAAGACACAAAAAGGAGAACATGTTGACTCAACATGTTCTTATTCCTGTTTCCCAACAGTCAGTGTGACCCTGTTTAGTATTGTGTATTTCATCATCTTACTGGAATAATCTGCATAACTGCTGATTCCACGATAAAATTTAGCCCTTTTGGCACTTATAGCCACCCTGACAATAACTTCCTCTTAGAACCTCTGAATGTTTTTGGCAACAAAAAAAAAATATCAGTCCATTCCTTTGCTGGAGTAACTAAGCATTTTGTAATTCATCACCTTTCCTGTGATTCCTTTGTCTTTGTGTTTCACCTCGTGATGTTAACTGTTAATTCTTTGCAGAAAAGCTGATATCCCCGTGTTTTTGTTCCTGTTTGTATATGCGTTTTTGCCTATTTGACAAATGCTATGAAGCTAATACAAAACTTTAAACACAGTGAATGGCACCACCGGAGAAGGCATGTCCCTCAGTGTTGCTGAGAGGAAGATGGTGGCAGAAGAGTGGTGCCAGAAAGCCAAAGGAAAGTAAGTCCCAACACATCCTCTTCACCTGGAAACTTATGGTCCATAATATGAGTACATGTACTGTATATAAAGATGGATAACAGAACCATATCTGGACATGGGTGTTGTCATTTTGACTCACAGCAACTTAACTTAACTTGAGATAGCAGTAAAAGTAGAGAGGTAAGAGAGACCTAACAACAAAGTCTTTTCCCAGTTTTGCACAACCAAAAGCTAAGAAGACGCAACAGTGTGTGACGTTTTGCGACGCCTGCGAACAATGACTGGGAGATCTGATCGACATCAAGACAGCTGGATTCTATTTCCAAAATGTGAAGTTTACGCTCCACACAATACTTTTCACATACAGTATGACACAGTGGTGCAGTGGTGAGCAATGTCACCTCATAGCAAGAAGGTGCCTGGTTCAGTTCCAGTTACTCGTGCCTGGGCATATGAAGTTATGTCCAAGAGAAAGGTTCTGTGGAAAAATTTACCAAGAAAGTAAGAGAAGTCCTACTGTATGACTAAATCAATGAAACAGTGGATGACAGTCATGCCCAACCAATACCTGGCCAGTCACAGTAGTAGTACTAGATGTTCTCCATCTTTATATACAGTCTCTGTTTGGCAATGAGATAGAAATGTGAAAAAGATCCGTTTGTTAAAGCTTCTTCTGTTGGCATGTGTGTGCATGTCTCTGCAGACTAGATCAGGTGATTGTGCATGTTGGCGCCTTGAGCCTCAAAGAATCGCAAGACTTGGTGAGTCACCTAATGCCATCCACACGGACGTGTACACGCAACAGAGAGTTTGTCTGCAACTCAGGAGGGTCTGTCTCATAAAATTACCACATGACACCTTGCGAAACATTGAAAATCTGGTAATGTATTTAACCAGTCTGTCAAACAGGTGATTCATTCAAGCTTTACATATTAGAATCTTGTGCCAGCAAATGAATGAAACACCTCTGGATCTTCTCCAGTATTTCACAATTTTTCAAAGAAATATTAGTCACAAATACAATTCCAAAGCAGTTCCTGAGTTTTTCTGAGGTGTTCACTCCTTGGTTTGTGTTTGTAATTTACTTTGCTCACTTTGTTACCTATAATCAGTCAATGTTTACACTGAGTTTATTGGAGTGAAATGTTTAAAGATGGATCCGACCATTTACATGTAACTTGTTACCAGTTGGACAATATTTTCTGTTACATTTCTATTATGTTGTAGAATTTGTTCATACACACACACACACACACACACACACACACACACGTATGTATGTATATATAGATATAGATATACACCCATGTAAGAATAATATACTTGTCAGTACTGTGGACCTTTACAAAAAAAAGAAAAAGAAAAAAGAACAACAAACTTCCTCTCATACTCTCATCTTCCTTTCAGGCTCGTCATGCAGCACAAATCAGAGCTGATGCCATCGCTGTCATTGCCCCCTCCTTCTTCAAGCCCAGCACTGCAGGTAAGTGCTGTTTTCTGTGGGGAAATGTGTTAATTAATTTGTGGGTCGTGTGCATCACCTTTCACATTGCATTCACATGTCAGCCATTCATTAGCTTTCTAATTTTCAAACTCAAACATCCCTCTGCTTTAGGTGCCCTGCAGTCGTACCTGCAGGAAGTGGCTTCGGTCGCCTCAACTCTGCCTTTCTATTACTACCACCTCCCAGCTCTCACTGGTGTCAAGGGTCAGTCATTGATTACTGCACTCAGCTTCCTTAACCATGATAAAAACTGCCCTGAAGGCCCACTGAATGTCTTTCAGTGCCGGTAAGAGATGTGTTGGAGGGCATTGAGAAGCTCATTCCCTCCTTCAGAGGCGTGAAGTTCAGTGACCGTGACCTGGTGGACTTTGGCCTGTGTGTCAGTCGTGCTCAACCCCACTGGTCATTCCTCTACGGTGTGGACGAGGTCAGCTTTTTCTCCACTTTTTTTTGTGCATTAGCTGCTTAGTCAGCATCATGAACCCTGAGAGATATCGATACCCTTAGCGGTCAAGGGTGTCTTCCAGCTTTCGAAACATTTCATTGAAATCAAGTTATTCAAGAGCTTACAAAGATCACAATAGTTAAGTGTTTCATATTAAAATGGGCAGAACAAACTCAGCTCTGATATACTGATGCTCATTGTTCTTCCAGAGTCAAGACATTATTTGGTCCAAAACTGAAAATTTTAATTCTGATTGTGGTAAATATAGTGTATTATATGAATAAAACAATAAGTATGAGGTGTAGAAAACATGCCTAAAAGGATCTTTTTTGAGCATAAATGTTGTTTATCATTCCATGTTCAGCAGATGTTCAAAATGCTGAGTAATGACTTCATATTGCTAATCAAGCTTGATCAGATGTGTCTGATCTCCCCTTCAGCTAAGCCATATTTTTCACTATATTTTCCTCAGGAATGAACAATGTGAACGTGAAACGAGTTGTCTCTCTGATTGGGAGGCGATAATTCTCGGTAATTCTTTGAATGCTGATCGTTAATTTAAGAAAAAAATTGGCAGATTAAAAACAGGGGAAGATCAACGCCATGAATTCCAGAATGTTAACCCATTCTTATTGGCCCACTAACTTGGGCTGTGAACAGAAGAGGATGTAGAGAAATTTGACACGGAAAGTAGAGACCTCTGAATCTGGCGATTTCTGAACTGCTTCCTTCCTTCCTCCTTATACCGAAGATTTTAATAGAAACATGCCGGTGCAAACGAGGACCTCTAAATGTGAAACACGCTTTTCTCTTTGTGCGCCACAGCAACTGTTGGCAGCGCTGGCGATGGGAGCCCACGGAGCGGTTGGCAGGTCAGTGTCTGATGATGCTCTGGCTTCTATTATTATCTGCTCCAGCACATCATTCCACATGTCTCTCTGCCTACAGCACGTTCAACTATTTAGGATGCCACTTCAACAAGCTCATTGCAGATTTTCAGAGAGGTGATCTCGTCTCAGCCAGATCCACACAGGTATCGAGCATCTCTCTGCTCCTAGCTCCTCTGGAAACTTTGGGTCAGTTTCACTTGCTGACATTTTGAACTTGTTTCTCTGAGCAGGTAAAAGTCCAAGAACTTATCAGCTATGCCGTTAAAATGGGTGAGTGATTTTGAATGATGGTTTCTACTAAAGTAGCACTCCTATTCACACTTTTTCCATCTGTGAATTATTGCTATTGTTCTTCAAAGGATTTGACGTGGGCGTGAACAAGCAGCTGATGACGGAGCTGTCAGGTTTGTCTTTGGGACCCCCTCGACTCCCCCTGACACCCTGTCCTCCTGCTCACGCTCTGGCCATCACACAGAAATACCGCAGCATTTTTTCTGAAGACTGATATTTTCATATTGTGTTGTTGAACCCAGAAATCAGTCACTCCCCAGATGTTTATTACTTACCTTTTTACCTTGCTCCTGATGCACACTAGCTACACCTTGCAACAAATCATACCATTCTTATGTACTGTAAGTGTTTCAATGCAATCTGATATTATATATTGCCATTTTCTCCATTTATATCTTTAAAATCATTCTTATAGCATAAATCATTAATTAGAGGTTGCTCATGCTACATTATTTTATCTCTAGTCTGGAGATCATTTCATAATTTTTGCACAAATGCTACCAGAGAAATGTGTTGCTTGTTTATTCACTTTATTTTGAGAACCGGGTGCTTTTGCCAATCGATAGTATTACCTTGATGTCCACAGTTGATTTCCAGTTCCAGTTCCAGATTTCCAGGTAAAAAAGTGTTTTTTTTAAGGGTTTGTTTACATTAAAATAAGGGAACAGGAAGAAAAGTGAGATGGAAGGATCATTAATGTTAGCGCTTTGGACTAATACTGAAACAATGATTGGCCGGAGAAGTCCACTAAATACTCTACAATGAGTCACAGTTCCCCCTGTTGGCCAGTAAACAGAATTCAGGTTTGAAGGACTTCCTCAGGGGCTTTACCTTTTGGTTCTAGAAGCTACGTCCACTTCTTTTGTGCAGGTTTACATGGTTGTATTGCTGGAAATGTATTTTGAATCTTCACCAAAAGGGAAGTATCCAATAAAGAATGTTTATTCTTGAAATGTCATTACTCTTTTTGTAAAAATCTTGCACACACTGTGATTCTTAATCAGTTGCTGTGTTGAGGCTGCTGTGTGTTAAAAACTGACACATCACAACATTTGAAACCGTTGAGAACATTCCCTCAAATTGTAATTAAATATTAAATACATTACTCTGATGAAGTGAATGGTATATTTACAGTACTGTTACATCATAAACTGGTTAACTTGTCCTTTTATGAACTAGGAATACTTGTGTGTGTGTGTGTGTTTTCAAATGCATTCCCTTGAACTTTCTAACTAAGCACATTGTGAAATCTTCAATCGTGGGAGTTTGTGTTCCTGTTATTACATTGGACTTCACATTCTTCATTTCAAGAGATTTATTTAATAAATCTGTATAACACAACATGTAGGAATAACACAAAGAAAGCAACCAATCACATGAAGGCAGCAGATGCAGCTGTAGTGTATGTAGTATAATCAAACCACATGTTCTGTGTGACCACAGGTGGGAGGTGTGAACACCACTGAGCAGGTGAATTTCGCACATTCCTGCATCCTATTCCAGCAGATGTACTGTATTTTCCACTGACAAACATTTCGACAGACAGGCGGATCAGATGATGGATCAGGTGAAGATGGATGATTGTCGTTTACAGCATTCATCAATTCATACTGTCTAGTGCAATCTCCACGTTTAGGACTAGTGAAAGAAGGCTGTAGCTCCATGGGGAATATGGTGTCACCTTATGGAATGTTTACAATGAAAACAGAAGCCAAATGAAATTATAATCAATATTTCAGAATAATTCACACAAATAAAATATATATTTTGGGATGTGTATGTTTTGAAACATTCCGAGCCAAATGTTACCTTATAATTGCTGCCAGTGATAATTTACTTGAAAATGTGTAGTAACACAAAGACCTGTTGCTGGTTAACTTAACCCTCCCCTTTCTCTATGGGTCAATTATTCTATGATGATGAAGTTGCCTTTTGTATTGAATTACTATATCAAGAAAAGAAATATTGTTGACATAAGTGGCGAAGTTTCTAAGTATCTAAGTAACAGCACTAGATAAAAGAATGTATTTTTCTCCTTGTGTTTGTTTGATTTGTTATTGTTCTATTTCATACATATGTAGAAAGTGTGTTTGACAAAGTCAGAGCAACTGGAAAAACGGAGTCTATGCGGACTGTAGATGTAATTTAAACTGCCATATTTGTTAAGTGTTTTGACACGTTTGAACTTTTAATAACGATTTTTGGGAGAGGGGGAAAAAAGAAACGGGGAGGAACCTTGTGGCTTTGGTTCCGTTTGCGGGGGACGGATTAGGCTGTCGCACACCGAGCGCTCCCACTTCCGGCCAGCTCAGCGCGTCAGTCAGTCCTGAGCTGTTGTCCGTTGACAGCCTGTCAAGCTCAAGAACCGGAGCAGTTCCCTCCACCGTTACGTGCAGCGGGCAGCGGAGAACCGGCGGAGAGATGGTGCTGCTGACGATGATCGCTCGGCTGGCGGACGGACTTCCGCTGGCCGCGTCCATGCAGGAGGACGAGCAGGTTATAAATCCAACATATTCTGCCGGACAGACACACGGGCTGTATGTTTGCTCTCTGCAGTGTGACGGGCTTTACGGGATGGATCTGACTCCCACTCAGGCCGGCTGCTTTCCTCCAGATGTGGAGGACACACCGGCTTCAGCACCAAACTTGGTTTGTCCTGAGTGCTGCTAAGAGAAGGTGTCCAGGGGCCTGGTTACCTGCACACAGGAAGTGTTTTATTTACCCTGAGACGCACCTCACATTCACATCCACTTCTTGTGAGCACATAACATCAGGAGAAACCTACTATTTAGTGGGATTATCCCTTTAAGCCTCTCCAATGGAAGCATCTTTATTAATTATAATAGGTAAGGACATTACATTGAAAAATGAAAGAATCCACTGAACACACTGAACATCGGGTCCCAACCACAGAGTGAGATGAAACACAACATCGGCAACTTTTCAAAACCAAGGCATACATCTGACGTTTGAAAGTGTATTTAAATATTCCTCAATCTGAATCTGTCTTAATGCATCTGTGACAAGCTGTTGCATGGGGTGTAGACATTCATGGCCCGTTTGTTGTTTGTGCTGGATTGCTCATGATTTTCACCCCAAATCGTCTGCAGCTGACGAAGCTCTGTGTGCAAATAGAGCAATGATTTGTTGTCGCCATGCTCGGTCTAAAAGAAATTAGATTCACTGAAATAAACATAGAACACATGAAGATGAGAACCTGATCAATAACAATGACATAAGGGAGAAAATTCTGCATGTTGCATGATGAAGTACCGAACAGATATTATCACACCATTTTCCCGCCAGAGAACAGTAAAAGGCTGAATTATCAGTTAAATATCAATTTGTTTCCAGATGCAACATGCAGGGGTCTGTTCCAGAAAGCAGTTTAGTCTGTTGATCCTGAAATGAGGAAAACTGCCTGGTAAACGGAATTCAAATGTATGAAACTTTAAAGACGTCTGGTTTGATTTCCGTCAGTTTAGGTGAAAATAAACCCTGATGTTTGTCTGTTGACATCTGGGATCAGCTGCAGCACAGCCGCGACCCGTTACCGGAATACGTGGAAGAAGATGAATGAATGAATGAGTTTATGAATTGAGAAAGAGTTGAGCTTTTTTTTTTTTTAAATTATGATTCAAACACTTTGAGCTCAGGGAAAAAAGACATCAAACACTGCGTGAACTGCATTGGTCATCATGAGTTTGTTGAATGTGAACTGTTCTTTGGTAAAACAACTTGGATGACAACGCTGTAGTGCAACAGCGTTTCAGACATTCATCATGCATCGCTGTAGCTTCTCTCCAGGTAACAGCTTTAGGAAAGTGGAAAACCAATCACAATGCATCAGTGTGACCTGTGAAAACATGTCTGTGAGATCTTGTGTTATGAGTCTAATCTCTTCTCCTCACTCTCTTGTTTGCCTTCAAAAAGGGAAGTGAAAAGGTTTGTTGTGTGTCTGCTCTGGTTGTCACCATGCTCTAAGTGTGATGCTACACTGCCGAATGAAGTAAAGAAATGCCAATCAGCAGCC
Source organism: Lampetra planeri (assembly GCF_965212315.1). Lineage (NCBI taxonomy): Eukaryota > Metazoa > Chordata > Hyperoartia > Petromyzontiformes > Petromyzontidae > Lampetra > Lampetra planeri. The sequence continues at coordinate 4,595 of NW_027614755.1, read as the reverse complement.
AAATCCTCATTGCAGTCACAGTTTGTGACAGTGAATTGTTATTAATATTTTTTCAACGTCTCATGTGGCATCACACTGCAGTCTTTTATGTCAATGAATGTCAACACACACACACACACACACACAGTGGGGCCAAGAAATGAACGGCATCAAGCATGGTGTGCAGGTGCTGTCTGTCTCCGTTAAGCCGCTTTGAGTTATTTGTCATTTGTGTCTCCTCTGTTGTCGGAAATGTGCCTGTGAATGGCGTTTCTTGCCCCGACTGAACTCTTTGTCAGGTGCGACAGGTGATCAGTTTCCATCTTTTGTCTGTTTAGTTGGGCCGCGACCTGCAGCAGTATCAGAGTCAAGCTAAACAGCTCTTCCGGAAACTCAACGACCAGAGTCCCACTCGCTGCACTCTAGAGGCGGGATCGATGGCGTTTCAGTGAGTATGACGAGGGAACAAAACATTTTGATAAACATGTGATAACATGTAGTTACAGAACTACATGTTTAACTTCATTTATTTTACATGAAGTGATTATTTCCACAATTCAAATGAAGTCATATTGATTTGCTCACCTAATTTTTGAGTCTCATCCATTGCTTGGTTCTCTCAACAGCTATTTTATAGAGAAAGGCGTGTGTTACCTTGTGCTGTGTGAAGCCAGTTTTCCCAAAAAACTGGCCTTCGCGTACTTAGAAGATCTGCAGGCAGAGTTTCACGAGCAGCATGGAAAGAGGGTCCCCACCGTGTCCCGGCCTTACTCCTTCATTGAATTTGGTAAGATAACAACCTATAAAGGGGAAGGGGCGTGGGGGGAGTAGGTGCAGTGGGATAGAAGTAGAGGGTGTACCCGTACGATTTAAGCAAGTTACTATGACCTTCACGGACAACCATTTTCCATAAAACCACATATCAAAATATTCTGATGTTAAAATTCAGTTTCTTCACACAAAAAAGAGAAGAATGACTTTGTTTGAGACTCGTTGGTCTCAGCAACACACTAATGAGCTCTTTGATACAGACAGACATGTCACATATATAATTTGCAGTCAGAGTCTGAATTCCTTTTTCGAGCTGTGGACAGGAAGTTGCCAAAGGGAGGACTAGGAAATCCCAACTCAGACTTCGGTCCAACTCAGAGGACACAGAGTTCAGTGTCCGTGGAATACCATGTAATGCGTTGTTTATCAATTGGCGTCTTACGTCTCTTTCGTACCAAGTATGTTGTGATTAAAGTGGAACACTCGAGCTTCACCCAGAACAGATGTCACAGCGGTCACTGACTCAGATGTCCACTGCACGTGGAACACACCGTTACATACACAAACAACAGACTTCAAATGCAGCGTTGCAGGTCCGTCATCTTCCACTTGCTCCTATTAAAGTGACGATCCCAACTGTCCATGCGGCCAGTGGTGGGATACGCTCTGGACGGTTCCCCACGTCATCGCAGGCTCGACATGTGCAGACAGACAACCATCAGACAACCATTGGCACTCACATTCACACCAACTAACCTGGCATACTTGCCGGCGATGGATGTGGGATGAAACTGGAGTATCCGGAGTAAAGTCAGGAGTGCACAGTCACTACAGTTTGCTCTGATCTAGTCTTCACAGCTGTAAGCATCTAGAAAACATTCAGCAAACCGACCCTGCAACTCCTTTAACTGTTTGTGTCTCTTCGGCCAGACACCTACATCCAAAAAACCAAGAAATCGTACATTGACAGCCGAGCCAGAAGAAATCTGGGCAGCATCAACACGGAGCTCCAGGATGTTCAGAGGATTATGGTGGCAAACATTGAAGAGGTGCTGCAGAGAGGAGAGGCGCTCTCTGGTAAGTCCACGGTATCTGTGGTTTGTGGGTGTGCTCATTTGAGGTCAAACTGCTGCAGCTTTATACTGAATTTTGCGACATCTTTCTTCTATCTCTCCATCTCGGTGTCGTCCCTCCACCCTGCAGCACTCGACTCCAAAGCCAGCAACTTGTCTAGCCTGTCTAAAAAGTACAGGAGTGACGCCAAGTACCTGAACACCCGCTCCACCTATGCCAAGCTGGCAGCCGGTGGTGTGTTTTTCATCATGCTCATTGTCTATGTGCGCTTCTGGTGGCTCTGAGAGGGGAACGGAGGAACAGGGAGAAATACTGACGTGGGAAAAGAGCTGCACAGAGTCTGCAGCAAAAAAACCATCACCTTTGATTAAAAACACAGGATCTCTGCCCTTCATAAGACTTTTCACCACGTACCACCACCCATTTTGTTGTGTGATCTGACTATGAATGATTATTATTCATAGTTTCATTATTCGAAATGACAGGAATGCATCCGTAGTTGTCCTGGAGTTTGATTAATAAGAGGAAATGATTGAATGTGTGAATGTGAATGCTTTGATTCCGATGGTGTGAAAGAAAACAAAAAAATGTGTAGTGACCAAAGCTGTCCTGTAAGCTGACTGCTTGGTTTATATTTCATACACTGCACATGAAGACCAGAAAAAAAAAAGGAGTTACCCTGAGCACATCAGACGGGTATTAATACGCTAACACACATCGGGTGATTGTTAAGCTTTGTAAAAAATGACGTTAATCCTCTTGACTATCCTTAGAAACAGCACAGCACGCGTACACTTTTGTTTGCGAATGAATTTTATGATTTGGCAGATTTTCTTCTCCACAGTAGGATATCAATGACCTTCCAATCCGACACCAGTAGAGTGGATCTTCACTACGTTTGCCCTCTCTGGCACCGTAACTGTGTGGACCAGCAGCTGTCTGAAGACTGGCCAATGGAAAAAAGAATGCTGTCTGGTCGTCTCCTTTTTTTCCTTCTGTTATCAAGATAGAAAGTGTAGATAAAATGTAAAACAGGAGTCAGGTTCGTGAGGCGAAGGCTACAAAGGATACCTCTGTTTTTCTCAGCAATCCAAGAATAAAATCAGTTCAAACACTGAGTCCCTCTCTCGTTATGCTGAGTAGATGATTACGTTGGGACTATTCTTTGTACAGCTGGTACTGTACCACATGTGTTATTAACTTACAGGTTTACCATTGCATTTTGATACTTACTAATTCCTAAAGCGTTAAACATTTAAATATGTGTGTTAATAGAAGTGTTATAAAACAAGTGTAATTAATCATATTACTGCAGACAAATTATACATTCTGAATGGATGGAAAAATAATCAAATGTAATTAGTTACACTATTAATATACTATGTTATACCAGGTAACCTGTTATTATAACCAATTACATTTTGAAAATAACTTTCCCAACACTGGTAAACAAATGTTACAGAAAGGTGCCTTTCGCTGCGAACATTCCCTACGAAGGTGAGAATTTAACTGATAACTTTTAATTAGAGCGAGTTCAACATACAGAAAAAAACATTCACATAATTAGCTTGAAATTAATAAGCCAACTTTTCCAAAGATTTTCACACATTCAAAAATTTAGTCAAACATCTAACTTGAAATTAAAACGAGCCTTGTGCTAAGACCCATAAAACGATAAAAATAAACTTTGGCCATTGCTATTGGTCCCGTTTCTCTTCTTCCCGTCCTATGCTTCAGCCATTGATTGTCAATGAGACTGACTTCCAGGAAGTTCCAAAGTAAAAGAAAAATTCAATTCGACAGAAAAAGGCGTTTCAGCCATACAGACAATCTGGGTGTCTGTTTCACAGTGTGCATGTACCGCTGTTGACCAGAAGGTGGCGCACTCGGGCACGGTTTCCCCGACCCAGCTACAAAGAGGCTCCACTCTCCTCCTGACCTCTGCAGCTCCTCTTAGCTCAGCTCCTAATCACAGGTTAGGCCTTAAACGATGGAAAACTATTGGCTGCAGCTTTTGCGGTCAGAGAAAGTAAATATGGCTGATTCTGCCATTTGAGGTAGAACAGGAAATGTGAGAGAGAAACGAGAAGCGGCAGAGGGTAGCGTGCCTAAAAACAACCACAGTGCAGGCTAACCTTTTCACCTCTGAGGGGAAGTGGGTATTTTGTGAGCATCTTGAAAAATTGTCGCTGCCCCATTTACTTGAAATCCTCCCGGCGTTGTGTCTTGGTATTCTCGTGTGTAGTTCTGGGTGATACCGTGCTCATCTCTCTTCTACAGTATGTCATCTGCAAGAGCCACAGCAGCAGCAGCAGCAGCTGGAAAAATATTGTTTTTTTCCTCATAGCTGACAAGTCTGTCACCATCTGCTTGTGTGTGTGTTTTCTGTGAGCCCGGTTTATACCACTTGTCACTGTCTTTCTGGCGTGTTTCAATAATAAAAATTTGACCACCTTTCATAATAATCATGTAATTCATCACATAATCTGTTTGTTTGTGAGAATTGTTCTATCATCATATTCATCATATGTTTTAAGATTGTCAGGAAGATGTGGACCAGGAGTGTCAAACTCACATTCAGCGCAATTTGATCTCAAGTGGGGCAGACCAGTAAAATAGCAGTATAACCTAAAACAACAACTCCAAAACATTCCCTTTGTTTTAGTGCAAAGAAGCATATAGAGTTAAGAGAAGAAGGTTTAGACATGTGGGAAAGATGTAGATCAAACATAAAGAGTTAAGAGAAGAAGGGTTAGATATGTTGTAAAGTT
>NW_027614754.1:0-22126 GCF_965212315.1 Lampetra planeri | reverse complement strand
GCGTGTGATGGTGAGCGTGTGGGGTGTGAGGCGTGTGGGGGGTGAGCGTGTGAGTTGGTGAGCGTGTGGGGGTGAGCGTGTGGGGGTGAGCGTGTGGGGGGTGAGCGTGTGGGGGGGTGAGCGTGTGGTGGTGAGCGTGTGGGGGTGAGCGTGTGGGGTGAGCGTGTGATGGTGAGCGTGTGGGGGTGAGCGTGTGATGGTGAGCGTGTGGGGGTGAGCGTGTGAGGGGTGAGCGTGTGGGGGGTGAGCGTGTGATGGTGAGCGTGTGGGGGTGAGCGTGTGGGGGTGAGCGTGTGGGGGGTGAGCGTGTGGGGGTGAGTGTGTGATGGTGAGCGTGTGGGGTGAGCGTGTGGTGAGCGTGTGATGTGACTGTGAGGTGAGTGTGTGATGGTGAGCGTGTGAGGGTGAGCGTGTGGGGGTGAGCGTGTGGGGTGAGCGTGTGGGGGTGAGCGTGTGGGGGTGAGCGTGTGGGGGTGAGCGTGTGATGGTGAGCGTGTGGGGGTGAGCGTGTGATGGTGAGCGTGTGGGGTGAGCGTGTGAGGGTGAGCGTGTGGGGGTGAGCGTGTGATGGTGAGCGTGTGGGGTGAGCGTGTGGGGGGTGAGCGTGTGGGGGTGAGCGTGTGGGGGTGAGTGTGTGATGGTGAGCGTGTGATGGTGAGCGTGTGGGGGTGAGCGTGTGGGGTGAGCGTGTGGGGGTGAGCGTGTGGGGGTGAGTGTGTGATGGTGAGCGTGTGGGGTGAGCGTGTGATGGTGAGCGTGTGGGGTGAGCGTGTGGGGGTGAGCGTGTGGGGGAGCGTGGGGTGAGCGTGTGATGGTGAGCGTGTGGTGAGCGTGTGGGGGTGATCGTGTGGGCTGAGCGTGTGAGGGTGAGCGTGTGATGGTGAGCGTGTGAGGGTGAGTGTGTGATGGTGAGCGTGGTGAGGGTGAGCGTGTGGGGGTGAGCGTGTGATGGTGAGTGTGTGATGGTGAGTGTGTGATGGTGAGCGTGTGGGGGTGAGCGTGTGGGGGTGAGCGTGTGGGGGTGAGCGTGTGAGGGTGAGCGTGTGATGGTGAGCGTGTGAGGGTGCGTGTGTGATGGTGAGCGTGTGAGGGTGAGCGTGTGGGGGTGAGCGTGTGATGGTGAGTGTGTGATGGTGAGTGTGTGATGGTGAGGCGTGTGGGGGTGAGCGTGTGGGGGTGAGCGTGTGGGGGGTGAGCGTGTGAGGGTGAGCGTGTGGGGGTGAGCGTGTGGGGGTGAGCGTGTGGGGGTAGCGTGTGGGGGTGAGCGTGTGGGGGTGAGCGTGTGTGGGGTGAGCGTGTGGGGTGGCGTGTGATGGCGAGCGTGTGATGGCGAGCGTGTGGGGGTGAGCGTGTGGGGGTGAGCGTGTGGGGGTGAGCGCGTGGGTGTGAGAGCGCGTGTGTGGGGTGAGCGTGTGATGGGTGAGCGTGTGGGGGGTGAGCGTGTGGGGGGTGAGAGCGTGTGGGGGTGAGCGCGTGGGGGTGAGAGCGTGTGGGGGTGAGCGTGTGATGGTGAGCGTGTGGGGGTGAGAGCGTGTGGGGGTGAGAGCGTGGGGGTGAGCGCGAGTGGGTGAGCGTGTGGGGGTGAGCGCGTGGGATGAGCGTGTGGGGTTGAGCGCGATGTGGGGTGAGCGTGTGGGGGTGAGAGCGAGTGGGTGAGCGTGTGGGGGTGAGCGCGAGTGGGTGAGCGCGAGTGGGTGAGCGTGTGGGGGGTGAGCGCGAGTGGGTGAGCGCGTGGGGGTGAGCGCGAGTGGGTGAGCGCGTGGGGGTGAGCGTGTGGGGGTGAGCGCGTGGGGGTGAGCGTGTGTGGGGGTGAGCGCGAGTGGGTGAGAGCGTGTGGGGGTGAGCGTGTGAGGGTGAGCGTGTGGGGGTGAGCGTGTGAGGGTGAGCGTGTGATGGTGAGCGTGTGATGGTGAGCGTGTGGGGGTGAGCGTGGCTCACCGTTCGATGTCGGACACATAGCTGGTGAGGAAGGTGCCAGGGGTGAGGATATCCGTCACGTCCTGGCCACAGAAGATCACTCCCAGGGACGAGAGCTTGAGCAGAGCATGGCGGACCAGCTCACCCATGTACATGCCACTCATCATCTTCTCAAAGCTGGGGGAGATACACACAAAGAGAGAGACAGATAGATACATCACTATCATCATCATCATCATCACTGTCATCATCACTATCATCATCACTATCATCATCACTATCATCATCACTATCATCATCATCATCATCACTATCACCACCAGCTCACCCATGTACATGCCACTCATCATCTTCTCAAAGCTGGGGGAGATACACACAGAGAGAGACAGATAGATACATCATCATCATCATCATCACTGTCATCATCACTATCATCATCATCATCATCACTGTCATCATCACTATCATCATCATCATCATCACTATCACCACCAGCTCACCCATGTACATGCCACTCATCATCTTCTCAAAGCTGGGGGAGATACACACAAAGAGAGAGACAGATAGATACATCACTATCATCATCACTATCATCATCATCATCATCACTATCATCATCATCATCATCACTGTCATCATCACTATCATCATCATCATCACTATCACCACCAGCTCACCCATGTACATGCCACTCATCATCTTCTCAAAGCTGGGGGAGATACACACAGAGAGAGACAGATAGATACATCACTATCATCATCACTATCATCATCATCATCACTGTCATCATCACTATCATCATCATCACTATCATCGTCATCATCACTATCATCACTATCATCATCATCATCACTATCATCATCATCATCATCACTATCATCACTATCATCATCATCATCACTATCATCACTATCATCATCATCATCACTATCATCACTATCATCATCATCATCACTATCATCACTATCATCATCATCATCACTATCATCACTATCATCATCATCATCATCACTATCATCATCTATCATCATCATCACCATCATCATCATCATCACTATCATCATCATCATCACTATCATCACTATCATCATCATCATCACTATCATCACTATCATCATCATCATCACTATCATCACTATCATCATCATCATCACTATCATCACTATCATCATCATCATCACTATCATCACTATCATCATCATCACTATCATCACTATCATCATCATCATCACCATCATCATCACTACTATCACCAGCTCGCCACCACCACCTGCACATCCACTACCTCCACTGCCACTTCCACCACCACCACCACCACCACCACCTGCTCCTCCATCTCCACCACCACCAACACCTTCACATCCACCTCCACCATCACCACCACCACCTGCTCCTCCACCACCGCCACCACCACCACCACCTCCACCACCACCACCACCTCCACCTCCACCACCTTCACATCCACCGCCACCATCACCATCACCACCACCACCTGCTCCTTCACCTTCACCACCACCACCACCTCCTCCACCACCACCACTTCCACCACCACCACCACCACCACCGCCGCCACCACCACCACCACCACCTGCTCCTTCACCTCCACCACTAACATCACCACCACCACCACCTCCACCACCACCTCCACCACCTTCATCACCATCACCACCACCACCTGCTCCTTCACCTCCACCACCACCACCACCTCCTCCACCACCACCACTTCCACCACCACCACCACCACCGCCACCACCACCACCACCACTTCCACCACCACCACCACTGCCACCCGCCACCACCACCACCACCACCTGCTCCTTCACCTCCACCACCAACATCACCACCACCACCACCACCTCCACCTCCACCACCACCGCCAACACCTTCACATCCACCGCCACCACGACCGACCACCACCACCGAGAAGCGGGTGTGTGTATTTGGGGGGGGGGAGGGGGGGGTGGGGGAGTGGGTCCACTCCACAGTGCCGGGGCCGGGAGCCGTACGTTTGTTTCCCCGGGTTGAGCGAGCCGGCGTCTACGGCGCGGTCGAACTCCGTGCGGATTTCGTCCAGAGCTCCATCGTCCCCGAACCCGCCCCACTCCGTGTTGATGCACATGCGGCCCTCATCTCCCTCCACCAGCTCCACGTTGCTCATCTCCTCCATGTAGCACGCATTGCTGCCCGTGCCTGGCGCCGTCAACGTCATCAACAACATCACCAACATCGCCACCGTCATCATCGACAAGATCGCCATCATCAACAAGATCGCCATCATCAACATCGCCACCAACATCGCCATCAACATTATCATCAACATCGCCACCAACATTATCATCAACATCGCCACCAACATTATCATCAACATCGCCACCACCGTCATCAACATCGCCACCATCATCATCATCACCACCATTATCATCATCAACATCATCACCATCACCGCGCACACGGTGACATGAGACTGGGACTCGGGCTCAGAGTCAAGATTTGGCCTAGTTCCAGGCCTGGTGTGAGGCCTAGGGAGAGGCCTGGTGAGCTGCCTGGTGTGAGGCCTAGTCCCAGGCCTGGAGTGAGGCCTGGTGTGAGGCCTGGTACGGGGCCTGGTGTGAGGCCTGGTACGAGGCCTGGTGTGGGGCCTAGTTCCAGGCCTGGTGTGAGGCCTAGTTCCAGGCCTGGTGTGAGGCCTGGTGAGAGGCCTGGAGTGAGGCCTAGTTCCAGGCCTGGTGTGAGGCCTGGTGAGAGGCCTGGAGTGAGGCCTGGTGTGGGGCCTAGTTCCAGGCCTGGTGTGGGGCCTAGTTCCAGGCCTGGTGTGAGGCCTGGTGAGAGGCCTGGAGTGAGGCCTAGTTCCAGGCCTGGTGTGAGGCCTGGTGAGAGGCCTGGAGTGAGGCCTGGTGTGGGGCCTAGTTCCAGGCCTGGTGTCAGGCCTAGTTCCAGGCCTGGTGTGGGGCCTAGTTCCAGGCCTGGTGTCAGGCCTAGTACCAGGCCTGGAGTGAGGCCTAATTCCAGGCCTGGTGTGAGGCCTGGTGAGAGGCCTGGAGTGAGGCCTGGTGTGGGGCCTAGTTCCAGGCCTGGTGTCAGGCCTAGTTCCAGGCCTGGTGTGAGGCCTAGTTCCAGGCCTGGTGTGAGGCCTGGTGAGAGGCCTAGTCCCAGACCTGGTACGGGGCCTGGTGCGAGGCCTAGAGTGAGGCCTTGTGTGCAGCCTGGTGAGTTGCCTGGTGTGAGGCCTGGAGTGAGGCCTAGTCCCAGGCCTGGTGAGAGGCCTGGCGTAGGCCTAGTCCCAGGCCTGGTACGGGGCCTGGTGTAGGCCGAGTACTCGCCCTGTGAGTAGTCACCCAGGGACGAGTGCGAGTACTCACCCACGATGAGTCCGATCTCGCAGTTGGGGTCTTCGTAGCCGCACGTCATCATGGTGCCCACCGTGTCGTTCACCACAGCCACCACGTCCACGTCATAGTCCTGACGTACGCAGACCGCGGGAGAGACACGGGTCACCACCGCGACCCCTCTACACCCCGAGTCTCTACACCCTGAGTCTCTACTAGACCCTGAGTCTCTACTACACCCTGAGTCTCTACTACACCCTGAGTCTAGACCCTGAGTCTCTACTACACCCTGAGTCTCTACTAGACCCTGAGTCTAGACCCTGAGTCTCTACTAGACCCTGAGTCTCTACTACACCCCGAGTCTCTACTACACCCTGAGTCTCTACTACACCCTGAGTCTCTACTACACCCTGAGTCTCTACTACACCCTGAGTCTCTACTACACCCTGAGTCTCTACTACACCCTGAGTCTCTACTAGACCCTGAGTCTCTACTACACCCTGAGTCTAGACCCTGAGTCTCTACTACACCCCGAGTCTCTACTACACCCTGAGTCTCTACTACACCCTGAGTCTCTACTAGACCCTGAGTCTCTACTAGACCCTGAGTCTCTACTACACCCTGAGTCTCTACTACACCCTGAGTCTCTACGACACCCTGAGTCTCTACGACACCCTGAGTCTCTACTACACCCTGAGTCTCTACTAGACCCTGAGTCTCTACTAGACCCTGAGTCTCTACTAGACCCTGAGTCTCTACTAGACCCTGAGTCTCTACTAGACCCTGAGTCTCTACTACACCCTGAGTCTCTACTACACCCTGAGTCTCTACGACACCCTGAGTCTCTACGACACCCTGAGTCTCTACTAGACCCTGAGTCTCTACTAGACCCTGAGTCTCTACTACACCCTGAGTCTCTACTACACCCTGAGTCTCTACTAGACCCTGAGTCTCTACTACACCCTGAGTCTCTACTACACCCTGAGTCTCTACTACACCCTGAGTCTCTACTACACCCTGAGTCTCTACTACACCCTGAGTCTCTACTACACCCTGAGTCTCTACTAGACCCTGAGTCTCTACTACACCCTGAGTCTCTACTAGACCCTGAGTCTCTACTACACCCTGAGTCTCTACTAGACCCTGAGTCTCTACTAGACCCTGAGTCTCTACTAGACCCTGAGTCTCTACTACACCCTGAGTCTCTACTAGACCCTGAGTCTCTACTAGACCCTGAGTCTCTACTACACCCTGAGTCTCTCTACTACACCCTGAGTCTCTACTACACCCTGAGTCACTACTACACCCTGAGTCTCTACTAGACCCTGAGTCTCTACTACACCCTGAGTCTCTACTAGACCCTGAGTCTCTACTACACCCTGAGTCTCTACTAGACCCTGAGTCTCTACTACACCCTGAGTCTCTACTACACTACCTGAGTCTCTACTAGACCCTGAGTCTCTACTACACTACCTGAGTCTCTACTACACCCTGAGTCTCTACTACACCCTGAGTCTCTACTAGACCCTGAGTCTCTACTAGACCCTGAGTCTCTACTACACCCTGAGTCTCTACTACACCCTGAGTCTCTACTAGACCCTGAGTCTCTACTACACTACCTGAGTCTCTACTAGACCCTGAGTCTCTACTACACTACCTGAGTCTCTACTACACCCTGAGTCTCTACTAGACCCTGAGTCTCTACTAGACCCTGAGTCTCTACTACACCCTGAGTCTCTACTACACCCTGAGTCTCTACTAGACCCTGAGTCTCTACTAGACCCTGAGTCTCTACTAGACCCTGAGTCTCTACTACACCCTGAGTCTCTACTACACCCTGAGTCTCTACTAGACCCTGAGTCTCTACTACACTACCTGAGTCTCTACTACACCCTGAGTCTCTACTACACCCTGAGTCTCTACTAGACCCTGAGTCTCTACTAGACCCTGAGTCTCTACTACACCCTGAGTCTCTACTACACCCTGAGTCTCTACTAGACCCTGAGTCTCTACTAGACCCTGAGTCTCTACTACACTACCTGAGTCTCTACTACACCCTGAGTCTCTACTACACCCTGAGTCTCTACTAGACCCTGAGTCTCTACTAGACCCTGAGTCTCTACTAGACCCTGAGTCTCTACTACACCCTGAGTCTCTACTACACCCTGAGTCTCTACTACACCCTGAGTCTCTACTAGACCCTGAGTCTCTACTACACTACCTGAGTCTCTACTACACCCTGAGTCTCTACTACACCCTGAGTCTCTACTACACCCTGAGTCTCTACTAGACCCTGAGTCTCTACTAGACCCTGAGTCTCTACTAGACCCTGAGTCTCTACTACACTACCTGAGTCTCTACTACACCCTGAGTCTCTACTAGACCCTGAGTCTCTACTACACTACCTGAGTCTCTACTACACCCTGAGTCTCTACTACACCCTGAGTCTCTACTAGACCCTGAGTCTCTACTAGACCCTGAGTCTCTACTACACCCTGAGTCTCTACTACACCCTGAGTCTCTACTAGACCCTGAGTCTCTACTAGACCCTGAGTCTCTACTACACTACCTGAGTCTCTACTACACCCTGAGTCTCTACTACACCCTGAGTCTCTACTAGACCCTGAGTCTCTACTAGACCCTGAGTCTCTACTACACCCTGAGTCTCTACTACACCCTGAGTCTCTACTACACCCTGAGTCTCTACTAGACCCTGAGTCTCTACTACACTACCTGAGTCTCTACTACACCCTGAGTCTCTACTACACCCTGAGTCTCTACTACACCCTGAGTCTCTACTAGACCCTGAGTCTCTACTAGACCCTGAGTCTCTACTACACCCTGAGTCTCTACTAGACCCTGAGTCTCTACTACACTACCTGAGTCTCTACTACACTACCTGAGTCTCTACTACACCCTGAGTCTCTACTACACCCTGAGTCTCTACTACACCCTGAGTCTCTACTAGACCCTGAGTCTCTACTAGACCCTGAGTCTCTACTACACCCTGAGTCTCTACTAGACCCTGAGTCTCTACTACACCCTGAGTCTCTACTAGACCCTGAGTCTCTACTAGACCCTGAGTCTCTACTAGACCCTGAGTCTCTACTACACCCTGAGTCTCTACTACACCCTGAGTCTCTACTACACCCTGAGTCTCTACTAGACCCTGAGTCTCTACTACACCCTGAGTCTTTACTAGACCCTGAGTCTCTACTACACCCTGAGTCTTTACTAGACCCTGAGTCTCTACTACACCCTGAGTCTCTACTACACCCTGAGTCTCTACTACACCCTGAGTCTCTACTAGACCCCGAGTCTCTACTACACCCCGAGTCTCTACTACACCCTGAGTCTCTACTAGACCCCGAGTCTCTACTAGACCCCGAGTCTCTACTACACCCTGAGTCTCTACTACACCCTGAGTCTCTACTACACTACCTGAGTCTCTACTAGACCCTGAGTCTCTACTACACCCTGAGTCTCTACTACACCCTGAGTCTCTACTACACTACCTGAGTCTCTACTAGACCCTGAGTCTCTACTACACCCTGAGTCTCTACTACACCCTGAGTCTCTACTAGACCCTGAGTCTCTACTAGACCCTGAGTCTCTACTACACCCTGAGTCTCTACTACACCCTGAGTCTCTACTAGACCCTGAGTCTCTACTAGACCCTGAGTCTCTACTAGACCCTGAGTCTCTACTACACCCTGAGTCTCTACTAGACCCTGAGTCTCTACTACACCCTGAGTCTCTACTAGACCCTGAGTCTCTACTACACCCTGAGTCTCTACTACACCCTGAGTCTCTACTACACCCTGAGTCTCTACTAGACCCTGAGTCTCTACTAGACCCTGAGTCTCTACTACACCCTGAGTCTCTACTACACCCTGAGTCTCTACTAGACCCTGAGTCTTTACTATACCCTGAGTCTCTACTAGACCCCGAGTCTCTACTACACTACCTGAGTCTCTACTACACCCTGAGTCTCTACTAGACCCTGAGTCTCTACTACACCCTGAGTCTCTACTACACCCTGAGTCTTTACTACACCCTGAGTCTTTACTACACCCTGAGTCTCTACTACACCCTGAGTCTCTACTACACCCTGAGTCTCTACTAGACCCCGAGTCTCTACTACACCCTGAGTCTCTACTACACCCTGAGTCTCTACTAGACCCTGAGTCTCTACTAGACCCTGAGTCTCTACTAGACCCTGAGTCTCTACTACACCCTGAGTCTCTACTAGACCCTGAGTCTCTACTACACCCTGAGTCTCTACTAGACCCTGAGTCTCTACTACACCCTGAGTCTCTACTACACCCTGAGTCTTTACTACACCCTGAGTCTTTACTACACCCTGAGTCTCTACTACACCCTGAGTCTCTACTACACCCTGAGTCTCTACTAGACCCCGAGTCTCTACTACACCCTGAGTCTCTACTACACCCTGAGTCTCTACTAGACCCTGAGTCTCTACTAGACCCTGAGTCTCTACTAGACCCTGAGTCTCTACTACACCCTGAGTCTCTACTAGACCCTGAGTCTCTACTAGACCCTGAGTCTCTACTAGACCCTGAGTCTCTACTACACCCTGAGTCTCTACTACACCCTGAGTCTCTACTACACCCTGAGTCTCTACTACACCCTGAGTCTCTACTACACCCTGAGTCTCTACTACACTACCTGAGTCACTACTACACTACCTGAGTCTCTACTACACTACCTGAGTCTCTAGTACACTACCTGAGTCTCTACTAGACCCTGAGTCTCTACTACACCCTGAGTCTCTACTACACCCTGAGTCTCTACTAGACCCTGAGTCTCTACTAGACCCTGAGTCTCTACTAGACCCCGAGTCTCTACTACACCCCGAGTCTCTACTACACCCTGAGTCTCTACTACACCCTGAGTCTCTACTAGACCCCGAGTCTCTACTACACCCTGAGTCTCTACTACACCCTGAGTCTCTACTACACCCTGAGTCTCTACTACACCCTGAGTCTCTACTACACCCTGAGTCTCTACTACACCCTGAGTCTCTACTAGACCCTGAGTCTCTACTACACCCTGAGTCTCTACTAGACCCTGAGTCTCTACTACACTACCTGAGTCTCTACTAGACCCTGAGTCTCTACTAGACCCTGAGTCTCTACTACACCCTGAGTCTCTACTAGACCCTGAGTCTCTACTAGACCCTGAGTCTCTACTAGACCCTGAGTCTCTACTACACCCTGAGTCTCTACTACACCCTGAGTCTCTACTAGACCCTGAGTCTCTACTACACCCTGAGTCTCTACTACACCCTGAGTCTCTACTACACCCTGAGTCTCTACTACACCCTGAGTCTCTACTACACCCTGAGTCTCTACTACACTACCTGAGTCTCTACTACACCCTGAGTCTCTACTACACCCTGAGTCTCTACTAGACCCTGAGTCTCTACTAGACCCTGAGTCTCTACTAGACCCCGAGTCTCTACTAGACCCCGAGTTTCTACTACACCCCGAGTCTCTACTACACCCTGAGTCTCTACTACACCCTGAGTCTCTACTACACCCTGAGTCTAGACCCTGAGTCTCTACTAGACCCTGAGTCTCTACTACACCCCGAGTCTCTACTACACCCTGAGTCTCTACTACACCCTGAGTCTCTACTACACCCTGAGTCTCTACTAGACCCTGAGTCTCTACTACACCCTGAGTCTCTACTAGACCCTGAGTCTCTACTAGACCCTGAGTCTCTACTACACCCTGAGTCTCTACTAGACCCTGAGTCTCTACTAGACCCTGAGTCTCTACTAGACCCTGAGTCTCTACTACACCCTGAGTCTCTACTACACTACCTGAGTCTCTACTACACTACCTGAGTCTCTACTACACTACCTGAGTCTCTACTACTAGTACTAGGCGCTCACCCCGCGTCTCTTGATGGCCTCTCTCAGCAGCTGCACGACGTCTCTCCCCTCCACGCCGCTCGCGTTGAAGCCCTTGGTCCAGTTGATCAGCGTGCTCTGCAGACGCGTCAACAACAACAACAACGTCAACAACAACAACAACGTCAACAACAACAACAGCAGACACGTCAACAACAACAACAACAGCAGCGGACACGTCAATAACAACAGCAGCAGACACGTCAACAACAACAGCAGCAGACACGTCAACAACAACAACAACAGCAGCGGACACGTCAACAACAACAGCAGCAGACACGTCAACAACAACAGCAGCAGACACGTCAACAACAACAACAACAGCAGCAGACATGTCAACAACAACAACAGCAGCAGACACGTCAACAACAACAACAACAGCAGCAGACATGTCAACAACAACAACAGCAGCAGACACGTCAACAACAACAACAACAACCACGTCAACAACCACGTCAACAACAACAACAACAGCAGACACGTCAACAACAACAACCACGTCAACAACAACAACAACAACCACGTCAACAACCACGTCAACAACAACAACAACATCTAACAAAATGAGAAATAGCTGTGAGGAGAGGGGGAGGGGGGAAGGGAGGTGGTTGTTGTGTTGTTGTTGTGTTGTGATTGTTGTTGTGGTTGTTGTGTTGTGGTTGCTGTTGTTGTGTTGTTATGGTTGTTATGGTTGTTGTGGTTGTTGTGGTTGTTGTTGTGATTGTTGTTGTTGTGGTTGTTGTGTCGTTGTTATGGTTGTTGTGTCGTGATTGATGTGGTTGTTGTTGTGGTTGCTGTTGTTGTGGTTGTTGTGTCTTTGTTATGGTTGTGGTTGTTGTTGTTGCGATTGTCGTTGTTGTTGTTGTTGTTGTGATTGTTGTTGTTGTGGTTGTTTTTGTGGTTGTTGTGGTCGTTGTTGCTGTGATTATTGTGTTATTGTTGTTATGATTGTTGTTGTGGTTGTTGCGATTGTCGTTCTTGTCGTTGTTGTGATTGTTGTTGTGGTTGTTGTTGTTGTTGCAATTGTCGTTGTTGTCGTTGTTGTGGTTGTTGTTGTGATTGTTGTTGTTGTGGTTATTGTGTTATTGTTGTTGTGATTGTTGTTGTGGTTGTTGTTGTTGTTGCAATTGTCGTTGTTGTCGTTGTTGTGGTTGTTGTTGTGATTGTTGTTGTTGTGGTTATTGTGTTATTGTTGTTGTGATTGTTGTTGTGGTTGTTGCGATTGTCGTTCTTGTCGTTGTGATTGTTGTTGTGGTTGTTGTTGTTGTCGTTGTTGTGGTTGTTGTTGCGATTGTCGTTGTTGTCGTTGTTGTAATTGTTGTTGTTGTTGTGATTGTTGTTGTGGTTGTTGCGATTGTCGTTGTTGTCGTTGTTGTGGTTGTTGTTGTTGTTGTGATTGTTGTTGTTGTTGTTGTCGTTGTTGTGGTTGTTGTTGTGATTGTTGTTGTTGTCGTTCTTGTCGTCGTTGTTGTTGTTGTTGTGGTTGTTGTTGTTGTGATTGTTGTTGTTGTTGTGGTTGTTGTGGTTGTTGTTGTGGTTGTGCCCACCTCATCAAGGCGGTTCTGCAGGCAGGGGAACGAGAAAGTGAACCCCAGCGGCAGCCGCTGCTCCTTCATGTGGAGGCCGCCAAGGAAGTCGGCCATGCAGCCAGCCACGTGATCAAAGAGCTGCACAGTGAGACACACAGTGAGTGTAGTGTAGTGTGTAGTGTATAGTGTGTAGTGTATAGTGTAGTGTGTAGTGTGTAGTGTATAGTGTAGTGTGTAGTGTAGTGTGTAGTGTATAGTGTAGTGTGTAGTGTAGTGTATAGTGTGTAGTGTATAGTGTAGTGTGTAGTGTAGTGTGTAGTGTATAGTGTAGTGTGTAGTGTAGTGTGTAGTGTAGTGTATAGTGTGTAGTGTATAGTGTAGTGTATAGTGTAGTGTATAGTGTAGTGTATAGTGTAGTGTGTAGTGTAGTGTATAGTGTGTAGTGTATAGTGTAGTGTATAGTGTAGTGTATAGTGTAGTGTGTAGTGTAGTGTATAGTGTGTAGTGTATAGTGTAGTGTGTAGTGTAGTGTGTAGTGTATAGTGTAGTGTGTAGTGTAGTGTATAGTGTGTAGTGTATAGTGTAGTGTGTAGTGTAGTGTGTAGTGTATAGTGTAGTGTGTAGTGTAGTGTGTAGTGTAGTGTATAGTGTGTAGTGTATAGTGTAGTGTATAGTGTAGTGTATAGTGTAGTGTATAGTGTAGTGTGTAGTGTAGTGTATAGTGTGTAGTGTATAGTGTAGTGTGTAGTGTAGTGTGTAGTGTATAGTGTAGTGTGTAGTGTAGTGTATAGTGTGTAGTGTATAGTGTAGTGTGTAGTGTAGTGTGTAGTGTATAGTGTAGTGTGTAGTGTAGTGTATAGTGTGTAGTGTGTAGTGTAGTGTGTAGTGTAGTGTGTAGTGTATAGTGTAGTGTATAGTGTAGTGTGTAGTGTAGTGTGTAGTGTAGTGTAGTGTGTAGTGTAGTGTATAGTGTGTAGTGTATAGTGTAGTGTGTAGTGCAGCCAGCCACGTGATCAAAGAGCTGCACAGTGAGACACACAGTGAGTGTAGTGTAGTGTGTAGTGTAGTGTATAGTGTATAGTGTAGTGTGTAGTGTATAGTGTAGTGTATAGTGTAGTGTATAGTGTAGTGTATAGTGTAGTGTATAGTGTAGTGTATAGTGTATAGTGTGTAGTGTATAGTGTAGTGTATAGTGTAGTGTATAGTGTAGTGTATAGTGTATAGTGTAGTGTATAGTGTAGTGTATAGTGTAGTGTATAGTGTAGTGTATAGTGTAGTGTATAGTGTAGTGTATAGTGTAGTGTAGTGTGTAGTGTAGAGTGTAGTGTATAGTGTAGTGTAGTGTGTAGTGTATAGTGTAGTGTAGTGTGTAGTGTAGTGTATAGTGTAGTGTGTAGTGTAGTGTGTAGTGTAGTGTGTAGTGTAGTGTAGTGTGTAGTGTAGTGTGTAGTGTAGTGTGTAGTGTAGTGTATAGTGTAGTGTGTAGTGTAGTGTGTAGTGTAGTGTATAGTGTAGTGTGTAGTGTATAGTGTAGTGTAGTGTATAGTGTAGTGTGTAGTGTAGTGTATAGTGTAGTGTGTAGTGTAGTGTGTAGTGTAGTGTATAGTGTAATGTAGTAGTGTGTAGTGTATAGTGTAGTGTAGTGTATAGTGTAGTGTAGTGTATAGTGTAGTGTGTAGTGTAGTGTGTAGTGTAGTATAGTATAGTGTGTAGTGTAGTGTGTAGTGTAGTGTGTAGTGTAGTGTGTAGTGTAGTGTATAGTGTAGTGTGTAGTGTAGTGTGTAGTGTAGTGTGTAGTGTATAGTGTAGTGTAGTGTATAGTGTAGTGTGTAGTGTAGTGTATAGTGTAGTGTGTAGTGTAGTGTGTAGTGTGTAGTGTAGTGTGTAGTGTAGTGTGTAGTGTAGTGTATAGTGTAGTGTGTAGTGTAGTGTGTAGTGTAGTGTGTAGTGTAGTGTGTAGTGTAGTGTGTAGTGTAGTGTATAGTGTAGTGTATAGTGTAGTGTATAGTGTAGTGTAGTGTGTAGTGTAGAGTGTAGTGTATAGTGTAGTGTAGTGTGTAGTGTAGTGTGTAGTGTAGTGTAGTGTGTAGTGTAGTGTATAGTGTAGTGTGTAGTGTAGTGTGTAGTGTAGTGTGTAGTGTAGTGTGTAGTGTAGTGTATAGTGTAGTGTGTAGTGTAGTGTGTAGTGTATAGTGTAGTGTAGTAGTGTGTAGTGTATAGTGTAGTGTAGTGTGTAGTGTGTAGTGTGTAGTGTAGTGTGTAGTGTAGTGTGTAGTGTGTAGTGTAGTGTGTAGTGTAGTGTGTAGTGTATAGTGTAGTGTATAGTGTAGTGTGTAGTGTAGTGTGTAGTGTAGTGTGTAGTGTGTAGTGTAGTGTGTAGTGTAGAGTGTAGTGTAGTGTGTAGTGTGTAGTGCAGCCAGCCACGTGATCAAAGAGATGCACGGTGAGACACACAGTGAGTGTAGTGTGCAGTGTAGTGTGTAGTGTAGTGTATAGTGTAGTGTATAGTGTAGTGTATAGTGTAGTGTGTAGTGTGTAGTGTAGTGTGTAGTGTAGTGTATAGTGTAGTGTATAGTGTAGTGTATAGTGTAGTGTGTAGTGTAGTGTGTAGTGTAGTGTGTAGTGTAGTGTATAGTGTAGTGTGTAGTGTGTAGTGTAGTGTGTAGTGTAGTGTATAGTGTAGTGTGTAGTGTAGTGTGTAGTGTAGTGTGTAGTGTAGTGTGTAGTGTAGTGTATAGTGTAGTGTATAGTGTAGTGTGTAGTGTAGTGTGTAGTGTAGTGTGTAGTGTAGTGTGTAGTGTAGTGTGTAGTGTAGAGTGTAGTGTGTAGTGTAGTGTGTAGTGTAGTGTGTAGTGTAGTGTGTAGTGTAGTGTGTAGTGTATAGTGTAGTGTGTAGTGTGTAGTGTAATGTATAGTGTGTAGTGTAGTGTGTAGTGTAGTGTATAGTGTAGTGTGTAGTGTAGTGTGTAGTGTAGTGTGTAGTGTGTAGTGTAGTGTATAGTGTAGTGTATAGTGTAGTGTATAGTGTAGTGTATAGTGTAGTGTGTAGTGTAGTGTGTAGTGTAGTGTGTAGTGTAGTGTATAGTGTAGTGTGTAGTGTAGTAGTGTAGTGTGTAGTGTAGTGTGTAGTGTGTAGTGTAGTGTGTAGTGTGTAGTGTAGTGTGTAGTGTAGTGTAGTGTGTAGTGTAGTGTGTAGTGTAGTGTGTAGTGTAGTGTAGTAGTGTAGTGTGTAGTGTAGTGTGTAGTGTGTAGTGTAGTAGTGTAGTGTGTAGTGTAGTGTAGTGTGTAGTGTATAGTGTAGTGTGTAGTGTAGTGTGTAGTGTAGTGTAGTGTGTAGTGTAGTGTGTAGTGTAGTAGTGTAGTGTGTAGTGTAGTGTAGTAGTGTAGTGTGTAGTGTAGTGTGTAGTGTAGTGTGTAGTGTAGTAGTGTAGTGTGTAGTGTAGTGTAGTAGTGTAGTGTGTAGTGTAGTGTGTAGTGTAGTGTGTAGTGTAGTAGTGTAGTGTGTAGTGTAGTGTATAGTGTAGTGTATAGTGTGTAGTGTAGTGTGTAGTGTAGTGTGTAGTGTAGTGTATAGTGTAGTGTATAGTGTAGTGTATAGTGTAGTGTATAGTGTGTAGTGTAGTGTATAGTGTAGTGTGTAGTGTAGTGTGTAGTGTAGTAGTATATAGTGTAGTGTATAGTGTAGTATATAGTGTATAGTGTAGTGTATAGTGTAGTGTATAGTGTATAGTGTAGTATATAGTGTAGTGTATAGTGTAGTATATAGTGTATAGTGTAGTGTATAGTGTATAGTGTAGTGTATAGTGTAGTGTATAGTGTAGTGTATAGTGTAGTGTATAGTGTAGTGTATAGTGTAGTGTATAGTGTAGTGTATAGTGTAGTGTATAGTATAGTGTATAGTATAGTGTATAGTGTAGTATATAGTGTAGTGTATAGTGTAGTGTATAGTGTAGTGTATAGTGTAGTGTATAGTGTAGTGTATAGTGTAGTGTATAGTGTAGTATATAGTGTATAGTGTAGTGTATAGTGTAGTAGTGTATAGTGTAGTGTATAGTGTAGTGTATAGTGTAGTGTATAGTGTAGTATATAGTGTAGTGTATAGTGTAGTAGTGTATAGTGTAGTGTATAGTGTAGTGTATAGTGTAGTGTATAGTGTAGTGTAGTGTATAGTGTAGTGTATAGTGTAGTGTATAGTGTAGTGTATAGTGTATAGTGTAGTGTATAGTGTAGTGTATAGTGTAGTGTATAGTGTAGTGTATAGTGTATAGTGTAGTGTATAGTGTAGTGTATAGTGTAGTGTATGGTGTAGTGTAGTGTATAGTGTAGTGTATAGTGTAGTATATAGTGTATAGTGTAGTAGTGTATAGTGTAGTGTATAGTGTAGTGTATAGTGTAGTGTATAGTGTAGTATATAGTGTAGTGTATAGTGTAGTAGTGTATAGTGTAGTAGTGTATAGTGTAGTGTATAGTGTAGTGTATAGTGTAGTGTAGTGTATAGTGTAGTGTATAGTGTAGTGTATAGTGTAGTGTATAGTGTATAGTGTAGTGTATAGTGTAGTGTATAGTGTAGTGTATAGTGTAGTGTATAGTGTAGTGTATAGTGTAGTGTATAGTGTATAGTGTAGTGTATAGTGTAGTGTATAGTGTATAGTGTAGTGTATAGTGTAGTGTATAGTGTAGTGTAGTGTATAGTGTAGTGTATAGCAGAGGTGTGGACTCGAGTCATGTGACTTGGACTCGAGTCAGACTCGAGTCATGAATTTGATGACTTGCGACTCGACTTGGACTTGCATAACAATGACTTTGTCCCACCTCTGGTGTATAGTGTAGTGTATAGTGTAGTGTATAGTGTATAGTGTAGTGTATAGTGTATAGTGTAGTGTATAGTGTAGTGTATAGTGTAGTGTATAGTGTAGTGTATAGTGTAGTGTATAGTGTATAGTGTAGTGTATAGTGTATAGTGTAGTGTATAGTGTAGTGTATAGTGTAGTGTATAGTGTAGTGTCTCACCTGTCGTCCCGAGGCCTGCATGGCGTGCGTGGGTATGGGGTAGACTTGGCTCTGCATTTCCACGCGACGCTCACCGCCCTCCGGCACCGCCGACACACGAAGCACGCGGAAGTTCGTGCCGCCCAGATCCAGCGCCAGGAAGTCTCCACTCTCTGAGGGGGGCACGGAGTGGGGGGCACGCAGTGGGGGGCACGGGGGGGGCACCGGGGGGGGCACGGGGGGGGGCACGAGGGGGGGCACGGGGGGGGGAGCGGAAGATCAGAGGAAGAACGTGGTATTTGTTTGACTATGTTCGCTCGCTCACTCACTCGCTCACTCACCCACTCACCCACTCACTCACCCACTCACCCACCCACTCACTCACTCACCCACTCACTCACCCACCCACTCACTCACCCACCCACTCACTCACTCACCCACTCACTCACCCACCCACTCACTCACTCACTCACTCACTCACCCACTCACCCACCAACTCACCCACTCACTCACCCACTCACTCACTCACCCACTCACTCACTCACTCACTCACCCACTCACCCACCAACTCACCCACTCACTCACCCACTCACTCACTCACTCACTCACCCACTCACTCACTCACTCACCCACTCACTCACTCACTCACCCACTCACCCACTCACTCACTCACTCACCCACTCACCCACTCACTCCCCCACCCACTCACCCACTCACCCACTCACCCACTCACTCACTCACTCACCCACTCACTCCCCCACCCCACTCACCCACTCACCCACTCACCCACCCACTCACTCACCCACTCACCCACTCACCCACTCACTCACCCACTCACCCACTCACTCACCCACTCACCCACCCACTCACTCACTCACCCACTCACTCACCCACCCACTCACTCACTCACCCACTCACCCACCAACTCACCCACTCACTCACCCACTCACTCACTCACCCACTCACTCACACACTCACTCACTCACCCTCACCCACTCACTCACTCACTCACTCACCCACTCACCCACTCACTCACTCACTCACTCACCCACTCACTCCCCCACCCACTCACCCACTCACCCACTCACCCACTCACCCACCCACTCACTCACTCACTCACTCACTCACTCACTCACTCACCCACTCACCCACTCACTCCCCCACTCACCCACCCACTCACCCACTCACTCACCCACTCACTCACCCACTCACTCACTCACCCACTCACCCACCCACTCACCCACCCACTCACCCACCCCCCACACCACTCACTCACCCACTCACTCACCCACTCACTCACCCACTCACTCACTCACTCACCCACTCACTCACTCACCCACTCACTCACCCACTCACCCACCCACTCACTCACTCACTCACCCACTCACCCACCCACTCACTCACTCACCCACTCACTCACTCACTCACCCACTCACCCACTCACTCACTCACCCACTCACCCACTCACTCCCCCACCCACTCACCCACTCACCCACTCACCCACCCACTCACTCACTCACCCACTCACTCACTCACTCACTCACCCACCCACCCACTCACCCACCCACCCACTCACTCACTCACTCACTCACCCACTAACCCACCCACTCACCCACTCACTCACCCACTCACTCACCCACTCACCCACTCACTCACTCACCCATCCACCCACCCACCCACTCACCCACTCACTCACTCGCTCGCTCGCTCGCCTCACTCACTCACCCACTCACTCACTCACCCACCCACTCACCGACTCACCCACTCACCCACTCACCCACCCACTCACCCACCCACTCACTCACTCACTCACTCACCCACCCACTCACTCACTCACTCACCCACTCACTCCCCCACTCACCCACCCACTCACCCACTCACTCACTCACCCACTCACCCACTCACCCACCCACCCACTCACTCACCCACTCACTTACTCACTCACTCACTCACCCACCCACTCACTCACCCACTCACCTACTCACTCACTCACCCACTCACTCCCCCACTCACCCACTCACCGACTCACCGACTCACCCACTCACCCACTCACCGACTCACCCACTTACCCACCCACTCACCCACCCACTCACCCACCCACCCACCCATCCACTCACTCACTCACCCACTCACTCACCCACTCACCCACCCACCCACTCACCCACCCACCCACTCACTCAGCCACCCACTCACTCACTCACCCACCCACTCACCCACTCACCGACTCACCCACTCACCCACTCACTCACCCACTCACCCACTCACCCACTCACTCACCCACTCACTCACCCACTCACTCACTCACTCACCCACCCACTCACCCACCCACCCACCCACCCACTCACCCACCCACTCACTCACCCACTCACCCACCCACTCACCCACTCACTCACTCACCCACTCACTCACCCACTCACCCACCCACTCACTCACCCACTCACTCACCCACCCACCCACCCACCCACTCACTCACCCACTCACTCACCCACTCACTCACCCACTCACCAACTCACTCACTCACCCACCCACTCACTCACTCACCCACCCACTCACCCACCCACTCACCCACTCACTCACCCACCCACTCACTCACCCGCTCACTCACTCACCCACTCACCTACTCACTCACTCACCCACTCACACACCCACTCACCCACTCACCCACCCACTCACTCACCCACTCACCGACTCACCCACTCACTCACCCACCCACTCACTCACCCACCCACTCACTCACCCACCCACTCACTCACTCACCCACTCACTCACTCACTCACCCACTCACCTACTCACTCACTCACCCACTCACACACCCACTCACTCACCCACTCACCCACTCACTCACCCACCCACCCACTCACTCACCCACCCACTCACTCACTCACTCACCCACCCACCCACTCACCCACCCACTCACCCACTCACCTACTCACTCACCCACCCACTCACACACCCACTCACTCACCCACTCACCCACTCACTCACCCACCCACTCACTCACCCACCCACTCACTCACTCACTCACCCACCCACCCACTCACCCACTCACCTACTCACCCACTCACCTACTCACTCACCCACCCACTCACTCACTGGTCAGTGGAGTGTTTGTCTTGGCGAGTTGCCTAGAGGGGTTAGTGGATCAGTTAGGGAGGGAGGAGAGAGGGAGGGAGGGAGCCGGCCGACTGTCTGCCCATTTGCCCAGTGGTGGTGGTGATGGTGGTGATGGCGGCGATGGTGATGGTGGTGATGGTGGAGGTGGTGGTGGTGGTGATGGTGGTGGTGGTGGTGATGGTGGTGGAGGTGGTGGTGATGGTGGTGATGGTAGTGGTGGTGGTGATGGTGGTGGTGGTGGTGGTGATGGTGGTGGTGGTGGTGATGGTGGTGATGGTGGAGGTGGTGGTGGTGGTGGTGATGGTGGTGGTGGTGGTGATGGTGGTGGAGGTGGTGGTGATGGTGGTGATGGTAGTGGTGGTGGTGATGGTGGTGGTGGTGGTGGTGATGGTGGTGGTGGTGATGGTGGTGGTGGTAATGGTGGTGGTGGCAATTGGCGGTGGTGGTGGTGGCGGTAATGGCGGCGGCGGTGGTGGTGGTGGCGGTAGCGTTGGCGTTCTTGCTGGTGGTGGCGTTGGTAGCGCTGTCGCTGTTGCTGCGCCGTGTGTCTGTGTACCGGTGCCGTCCGGCGTGGACCGCACGAAGGTGGGCAGCATCTTGACGGTGGCGGCGTGGTGCCCCTGCCGGCTCAGGCCGCGCTCCATCTCCCACGCGAGGCGCTGCGCCACCCGCAGCAGCTGCTCGTCCGACAGCAACAGGTCACGCAGCAGCCGCTCCACCTGCAGCAACAACCGCAGTAGTAGTGTCAGTAGTGTCAGTAGTAGTGTAGTAGTGTAGTAGTAGTGTAGTAGTAGTGTAGTAGTGTCAGTAGTAGTAGTAGTGTAGTAGTGTAGTAGTGTAGTAGTGTCAGTAGTAGTAGTAGTGTAGTAGTAGTGTAGTAGTGTAGTAGTAGTAGTGTAGTAGTAGTAGTGTAGTAGTAGTAGTGTAGTAGTAGTAGTAGTGTAGTAGTAGTAGTGTAGTAGTAGTAGTAGTGTAGTAGTAGTAGTGTGGTAGTAGTAGTGTAGTAGTAGTGTAGTAGTAGTAGTAGTGTAGTAGTAGTAGTGTAGTAGTAGTAGTAGTGTAGTAGTAGTAGTGTAGTAGTAAGTAGTGTAGTAGTAGTGTAGTAGTAGTAGTAGTGTAGTAGTAGTAGTGTAGTAGTAGTAGTGTAGTAGTAGTAGTGTAGTAGTAGTAGTGTAGTAGTAGTGTAGTAGTAGTGTAGTAGTAGTAGTGTAGTAGTAGTGTAGTAGTAGTAGTGTAGTAGTAGTGTAGTAGTAGTAGTGTAGTAGTAGTGTAGTAGTAGTAGTGTAGTAGTAGTGTAGTAGTAGTAGTGTAGT